>NW_028288707.1:600000-774032 GCF_059628265.1 Tinamus guttatus | reverse complement strand
TGAGGAAGAAGACAATGAAACATCATGTTTCTTCATGCTTAGAGCTCATAGCTTGCAAGTTCATATATTCCATATTTCAAATTTGTCTTCTTCCTTTCTTGAGTTACTTTTCCTGCAGGCTTGCTCTTTTTGGTTACCAGCAGTTATGCGGTATATTCCTTATGTCTCTTATTCTTGCCTCAGCAATAGAATTGACTGGCTTTAACAGAAGCAATTATCTAGCGTTAAATTTGTCAGAATAGTGTTCATTACTTCATTACAGAATTCATATGTCAATAGCATAAATCTTTTCTTTTTTTTTTTTTTTTTTTTTGCAGTTTCGATGTAGACAATGGCACATCATCGGGACGAAGTCCCTTGGATCCCATGACAAGCCCAGGATCAGGGCTAATTCTTCAGGCAAACTTTGTCCATAGTCAACGTAGGGAGTCTTTCCTTTACCGATCAGACAGTGACTATGACCTTTCTCCAAAGTCCATGTCCAGGAACTCCTCCATTGCCAGTGACATGTAAGTACTTTAAAAAAAGTTGTAGCATGTGTTTTCTCCTCTACAAAATATCCTTAATCTTTGGGCTAGCATTTTTCCAACATCAAG
The DNA here is from genome assembly GCF_059628265.1 of Tinamus guttatus. Lineage (NCBI taxonomy): Eukaryota > Metazoa > Chordata > Aves > Tinamiformes > Tinamidae > Tinamus > Tinamus guttatus. The sequence continues at coordinate 773,436 of NW_028288707.1, read as the reverse complement.
AAATTTCTTTTGGAATCAAAGAACTAATCATTCATGCCACTCAAGCCACAGAAAATTGCTGTTTGTTAATTTGTTTAATCAAGCTCGTATCTGTTTCTGCAGTTTTCTGAAAGTAACAACATTGTGCGGGTGTACTTGACATATTTATGCACTGTATTAGCTTTGACAGAATAATAAAGACAATCAATATCAAGCAACCTGCCAAAGTTGCTTGCACTACAGACAGCCTCGTTATCTTGACTGTTAACTCTATTCATTACAACCTATACAAATTCAATTTCTGCTTCTCAATATTCCTAAAATTCCGTTCCTTTGCACTAGGAATTTCTACAAAGTTTTTACAGTTAGTTTAGTGTAAATCCTATGTAAGTAATTTCAGATTGAAGCATTTAGAAATTTTTTCACTTTCCCAAGTTTAAGCAGAGCAATTGTTTTCAGCTTAACCACATATTAAATTAAACCACATGTTAAATTAAATTCTGTATTGCTCACTTCTGAGAAAGAGTATGCTTTTCCCTAAAATATATATTGTTTGATAATTAAGCAATTTAAGGAGTAGGTGGAAAAGATACCCTCACTTCAATTTATGTTGTAATCATGATTGTGGACAGCACAATACCTATTTGTTACAAAGACATATTTGCACCTTTCAGATGTTTTTGAGACTCTCGGGGTAAGATATAACCCCTGACAGAAATGAGAAAATTCAAGAGGCCAAAATTATTTCAAACAGCTTTTCCACTAAGCAATGAAATTTTAACAGAAGATTTTTGGAAAGCTTTTCTATTCTCTCACTGCTGTTGACTATTCCTCTGTGATGTGTATATTTTCTGCTAGTGGATCACACTTCGCACGTACGTTCAGACTCCAAGTTGCATGAGTAGTGGAAGTCAAATGCAAATTTCTGTTTACTTGTAAGACTAAAACATGTCAAATATTATAGCTTCTAGTCACTTACAAGTAGTATAAGTGAAGAATAACGAAATATTTTCTTTCATTATTATGTTCCAAATTTCATTGCCAAGTATGGTTTATGGTTCAACTACTAAAATACGTGAAAGTTGTGAAACTTAACAACCCTTTCACCAGTGTCATGAAATGAATGTCCCCTAGTGACCAAGAAAGCCAAATGCATTAAAAAAAAACAAGAATAATATATTTTTTTTTGTAAGAAAAAGATAACATCCTCTTTTTAAAAAGTCAGTACCTAGGTCAAAAGAAAATATTTGTCCTAGCAGTGAGTGAAAAGTCAGCTGCTATTTAACTTGCCATCATTGTAACTGGGTATTCATATTTTAATCTTATTCATCATTTTCAGAAGTGTTGATTATGCCATCTGTTAATAGCTTTTTTTTTCATTTTTAAATGTCAAGACAAGCATAATCAATGCCTTTGCAGAGATTTTGTGTAAGGTCCATGCATCAGTTAAACGCTGTTAATTTAAATACTTTAATAAGCTTTGTGTCCAGTGTGAACAATTTTGGTTGAGAAAAGATAAGTGAGAAACACACCAATCCATCTCACCTTGTAGTATAGGAAAAAATGCATTTCACTTGTAAATGAAGACCTTTAGTCTTAGATCCTTAGGTCTTAGACATTTACCTTTCTTTTAGAAGGTCAGAACTCAGGCTTTTAGTGTGACATCCGTGTCAGGGTACCATTTGGGAAGACTTTCACACTCTGAGGGGGCAACCCAGGTTCCTGCTTTGCTTACATCAGTCATTTCAATTAAAAATTCAATTAGTGCTCTATCCTTGAACTCATAATGCACTTCTGCATTTCCCAGAATTCTGGTTAGTATTTCAGCACATGGTAGTAAATTGGATAAAAAAAATTAATTACTGAAACACTGAACACAGTTTCTTCTTTGGTACTTTATTTACTCTTCCTTTCAAAATCTTAAACACATCTATGTATTAAACTAGTTGAACTTCACACCTTGATAAATTTCCATAGCTTCCTGTCATATACGAGCTGCTGGACTAAGAAGGTAGCTAATCCTGCCACTCTTCAGGATGGACAACAACAGGAAATATAAAGAGCAAATTGTTTCAACTACAGAATATTAATCATGTATCAGTACACCTAACTCTAATAGGCTTGACTATATAACAGAAACAAAGTAAAGAAACACAAAGCATTGAAAGGCAGGAAAATTTGAAAAGAAAAAATAGTGAAGAACAAGTAAAGAAAAAAATCACAGAGCTCTTTATATAACAGATGTCAGGGAGAAACTGAATATGTCCTTGGAAAACAAACAAGAAAACAAAATCAACTAATTACTATATCAAATCTAATCTTACTCTGGGCCAGCACTTTCTAAAAGGTTCTGAAGCCCAGAAGAGTAGTCAGAGAAGGCATCACATACATATTCAGATCACTTTCAAATTGTCATATTTCCCCTCTGCATGTATATACCTGCTTTATTCAAGTATTGCATGGTCTGTAAAGTATACTAGAAAACCTACACATCATTCAGGTAATGTAGATGAATTATTTCTGGAATACTCTTATTTTCCAGTACTTTAATTCTCAACCTCAATATGTAACTTTATAAAGCAAAATGTAAAGCAAAAGGCATGCATCTTGTACTTGGAAGGATCCAAATCATTGCTTTTAAAGGAACATAAAGATTTCCTTAAGATAAATAGAGTGCTTATTGTAAGGCATTCAATTTCAGTAGCAGCAAAGGAAACAGTTCAAAAATTATTCAAATTTGAAGTGTCATGGTAAAAGAGAACCAATAGATGGCAGTACTAAATTTGTTATTATACCCTTATTTACTATTCATGCATGTAGCAAAGACATGGAACTCCACCAAGTCTTTGCAAATCCAGGGCAATAGGATGGTCTCTACTGCAAAAAAGAAGAACTTAGAATCAAACTATAAGACAATAATCAAGAGATGAATAGTCACATACAATCACCCAAAGAAGATAGGGAGTCCATATGCTCCAAGTAGGAGGCTAGTGAAATATCAGGGAGCAACTGAAATTTTCATTTAGTGAGTTGAGATAAAACTAGTGAAAACCAGTGTGGAGAAGGGGGAGGAGAAAACATCTTACTGTAAGAAGCTAGAACTCCAGAGGAAAAAAACAAAAAACTGTAAGGCAGATAAGATGAAAGCTTGTGGGACAGATGAGAGTGCAGCTATGGCACTGGAAAAGACATTAAAAAAAACAAGGTAGGTCTAGCGTAGGAAAGGAAAAACAAATCAAAAGAGTGGAGTCAGTGGCATATTATTTTTCCCAATTAGCTCTTAAAAGAGATAGAGAGAAATTCTAGAGAGAAAAAGAAAAAAGATCAAGAAGATGTGAGAAGGTTTAGAAAAAAAACAGTGGTGATGTGAAGCTGGGCTGGGGCATTCTCAGCACAGACATGAGGATGTGAAGGTCGGAAGTGAAAAGATGAACCAGCCAATATTACAGGGCAGGGCTTGTGCTGAGAGAGAGGAAAACAAGTTTAAGGGGAGGAGAATAAAGAAAGTACAGTCAAAATCTGCAACAACACAGAGAAAAGAGAGAAGCAAGCTGAAAGATGAGAGAAATCATCAATTGAGCAGACAACCAAATTTAAAAAAGGTCTTTAATTATATTAATTATTATCAGTTAAATCATTGATATTCCAGAACTCCAGAAAGAAGCTAATAAGCAGTCTGCTGGCTGGGCAAAGCCTATATTTTAGCTACTGACATTAAAAGGAGAAAGGGACATATTCTCCAGGGAGATTTTGGTATAGAAGAGTGTCAGAGATCAATTGTATCCTCCCCTGAGTGTATCTGGGAGTTATTTTTAACAAATCATGACAGTAAGCATTCCTGAAATCTGTCTTTCTCCCACTTCAGTAAAGTCACAGAATATTTTTTTGGGGCAACATTCACTAAAAAGATTAAAGATCAGCTTTAAAGATTACATTTTAATATATCTGTCTGTAAAGCTTGACTAGTTGGGGGTGAAATTCACTATTTGAATAATAAAATCCAAATCTACTTTGGAACAAGGAGAGCTCTGTAGTCTGATAGATATAGAGAGATTTGGGGCTGTCTTGTGGCCCCAGTTTATTCATTATCCTCATTTTCAGAAGCTGTAGAAATAGTCAGGGCATTTTAAATTTGTTTGAGGCTTTTCTGCATTTCCCCAAAGTAAAGCTAACATAATCTGTAATTTAGCAAATGATTGAGGGAAAAAAAAAAAAAAGAATGATTCTGGCTTCGAAAATGGCCTTAAATAAAAGGAAATTCCAGGATGAGGCGTTCCCTTATTTGTCAGTGACTGACAGGTCTGGTCCTGACCTGAAACTGCAAATGGACTGAAATATCCATTTAACTGGCATGTGGAATAATATGCAGAGGGAGGGAAATTTTAAGGTGAACTCACACATACTTTTTTCCAGTTCTGGATTGTTTGTTCTGTTAAAAAAATATATATATTTTATTCAATCTGGATTGGATTCCTGGAGGGAAAAGTACTTTAAAATAATGACATTCAAAGATGGCAAATCTGGACAGATAAAAAGCTTCATGTGAGCCTTTAATACACTAATAAAATATGGATTCCTCTTTTAATCCAGAACATGAAGCCAAATTACTAGTGATGCAGTCCATTCTTTTCTGAGCCAGGAAGGCCCGGATGTATTTATAAATTACTATGAGTATGCATCTGAAATTTGGGAAAAGAAAAAGAAAGCTTTTCTCTGGGAGGTGATCTGCAAAAACTTGCTAACAATATTCTGGAGACAAAACACATAGTCATTGGACAAATTAATCACACTGCAATTTAAAAAATAAGATATAATTGTCTTTCATTTGAAATAAACTATTTAAACTTCTCTTCACAGAATTTGTGATAAATTAGTGATTTGTGAGCTGAAAAGAGCTAGTAAAACTGCAAAGTCAGCCTTCTTAAAAAACCTTCTAAGATAAATTTTCTATTTATTTTTTTTTGATGAAAATCTGTAATAAAGTTTGCTTGAGTCATTATTTGTTCATGGCAAAAGAAATTTTATATAGTTTTAGGAAAGATAGGACAATATTTTGCTTCTTTAGGTTTGGGTTTTGTTTTTACAATCTTTTAAAGTGAATGAGTCATCATGTTTCAGGTTAAATTAAGATGAATAAATTAATTAGTAAATCCCAGTTATAAACAAAAATAATTTGAAAAAGACTACTGTGTACTTTCCACTTGCTTGGGACATTTTACAAATGTGGTCGAAACCAAAGAACAGAATAACAACCATTTTGCTTAAATTTAAATAAGAAGTTTGAGCAAACTTAATTTGTTAACCACTGACTCAGCTATTTTGTAAGCAAAAAGAGAACATTCTCTCATTGAGAAGACTTTTTCTGACCAGCAGTTTATTTCAGGGGACCTACAGGTGCTCTAAAATGTGGTGGTGCAGGGTTGTTTATCAGGGCTTTTTTGCTGAAATGCAGTTGCATGCGTGTGCATGCAGCACAAGAACCAAGGCTGCCATGGGGTGGAGCGGAGACTGGGAGCTCTGGAAAGAGGGAGCTCAAAATGCTCAGACCATGTTCCAGCTCAGCGTTCATCTGCATGCACGGGCTAAATGGATTTCACAACTCAGAAGAACATTAATCCTGGTTTCATTCCTTGGGGCACAAACAACTTTCTCTGTGTTTGTGAGGATGCTAATTTTGTGTTCACCGTGGAGTTCCTTCTCTAGAAATGGGGAGGCTGAAAATCTTGTTTGCCTTCATGTTTCTTCTTATATTCAGACATGTAGGGACCTTTGAATTCAGGTAGGGGACCTTCAGTCCTAAATTGTGCACCTGAGACAGCCTTTCTGCGGCTGGCGGGCAGCAAGCTCCCCTTGGGGAGGTCACTTTGTGCCCATGCTGGTCTCAACAGCTCTGCTCTGTTTTCTTTCAGTCGAGAGATCTTTCAGCCTTTGGCAGAAGGAGATTCATATGGAAAGTCATGTGTTCCTGTTCCTCTGAAACAACACACTTCTCAACGCTTGAATATATGGAGTAGGCACAAGCGAGCAACCAAATGACTGCTGCTTAAAAGCAGTTCATGCTAGTATGTTTTATTTTCATTTGCAACAAGCTAAGAGCTTACAGGTGTATCAGTTATTGCAATTAAAACTGAATAATGGTAACTCGTTAAGCTGCACTAACTTGATTACTTCCAGTCATGTGCACATGCAAAGATTAATTTCCTCTAACCTGGGCAAAAACTAAACCTGTCACCTAGTCACTTTTAGCTCCTGGTTTTGCAGCCTTGCTTAGGGCTAGCTGGTGATTCCTGTTGTATGAACAGTCCAACCACAGCACTGCTCAATTGGCCTGGACTCTTCTGACTGAGTCCAGCTGTTTTCTGGATCACATCCCAGCACTACACCATTCTGGCTTGATCCAGTCCCCTGTTTAACTCATGAACCAAACCCTGCACTGCAGAAATTTCTTTTCCCTGCCCTCACCACAGTGGGCTCCAGGCAGTCCTCTTCCTGGTTTTAGAAAGAAAACCCCACGCACTAGTGAGCACATGGCAAGTCCGTGCTCTGCCTCTCCTTAGGCATGAATACTTCTCTGTCAAACTTAATACTATATAGTTTCTCAGAGCTGTCCACAGCACTTCTCTCACCCAGCTGACTGATACTTTATGATAGGGACGAAGCACAGAAACTTGACTGCCGTTTGGGACAATATGACACAGTAAATTTCTTGACTTGTGCTATGGTCTTGTGCATCAAGCTGGCCTCCTTCTGCAGATGGCCCAGCAGAACAGTAAATAGATGGTTTCCTCAGGCACGTTACCCACATCAGAGGACAAATTGCAGCCTCATGAAAACGTTACGCTTCCTGAGCAACACATCTTTAGCTCTTCCAAAGACACTGTGATACTTGCATGGGAGATGGAAAAGGTCTCATAGCATACGGTAGAAAATAGTAATACTACCAACTTTTTGAGTTAGTCAGCTGAGATTCCAGCACATTCAGCAAGCACCCAAATGAGATGGTCTCCCTAGACCAAGGCCTGTATCTCATCTCATGCTAGGACTAGAAAATTGTTTTCAAATTATAAGAAATCAAGATGACATAACTTAAGCGCTATTCATGCACAAGAAACTTAACCTGAAGCACTGTGATTCCTGAAGCAGCAAAGAATTATGAACCAACCCAAGCACTCCTGAATTCTCCAAATAGAGATGATAGAAAAATGCAAGCTGCATGGAGCAGCCAGCTGCCTCTCCTCCTGCTCTCTGCCCTTAGACAGGTTCTCTTGGCTGGCATTATTACATGATGTTTCCATTACTAAATCATCATGCAATTTGGAATCAGATTTCACTGCTGCTAAAATCTGAACCTGAGCAATGCACATATTTTCAGCATGTCTAATCCATATGTTTCTTGCATGGTTATTTGGCTTCTCTTATAAAACAGGCCAGGAAAAATAAATAAAAAGGCAACAAGTAGCAACTGGGGTGAACAATGATCTTGCATGAGTGTGTGCCCAGCAAAACACAAATGTCTCATCCAAGTTGCATTCATAACATGCTATTGGATAGGCTGTCTGAATCTGCCCTCTATACTGAAATAGGGCAGATGTCACATTTAATCCAAATTCAGAAGTTTACACTGAAAAAGCTTTCTGATTCAATCAGAAAGCTACTTTCCTGTACTATTCTTTCACATTTTCTTCATTTTTGTATGTGAATAGCCTCAATTTTCCCTTGCTTTTATTATATTTGATATGTCCTAATACAAAAAAAAAAAAAAAAAGAAAGGGAGTAAGTTCTAGTCATGATGTGACAGTAGCCTTAGCTCTTTGCTACAGGGCACAGTGCAGAACCGTCAGACAGCCCCGTCCCCTCAGGCTTTTCCAAGTCTGCTGGCAGCTTTATTCTTTTAAACAGGCCATGTCCCGAGTTTGCAATCAGGGAATCCAGTGCAGAGTATGCCAACTGGCTTTAAAGACTGCCTGGCATTCTGAGCCAAATCTTGTCCTAGGGAGATAAGTGAATTTTTCATTCAAATGGAGTGTGTAAACCAGCATGACCATGCTTCAAAATAGTACAGATGGTCAAGGTTCTTTACACTACTATCATAATATTTTATATAGATTGTATGAAGATATCTAAAACTAGAATATGTCAATTTGAAAATCTCAGTAAGTGCTGTCATCACCTTCCTAGCAATGTTGTGCAATTTCTGAAGGCTCTCAGAAAGATTGCCTTCAAATGCTATCCCCACTGTGCAATCCCACAGTGACTCCTTGGGATTTTATGGCACAGTGATAGCAGTGCTAAGGATTTAATATGTCAATCAGTAATGGTATAACTGCCTTTATGACACTTGTTACTTCAATTTTTATCCTGAGAGAGGTAGTTTTACCTTTATTTCAACTTACAGAAACCTTGTCAGGGAGAACTGGGCATCGTGAGGAAGCACTTTTCCTTGTTTTCTGAGCAGCATGAGGAAGCACTTTGCCTTGTTTTCTGAGCAGCATGTCAAAAATAATTTTATTCTGACCCTATCTTGTGTCAAGTAGGTCTACATATGGCCCTTCTAATTAAACTGCTTTTGTTATCCTGCTTTTGCTTCACATCAGCGGAAGAGTCCTTAAAATCACTCTCCTGGTGTTCTCCATACTGTGTGTCTAGAAAGTACTAATTTGAGTTTACTACAACCTTTATGAAGATAAGTCTTGCTCAGGCTCTTCCCTGCAGGCTCCACAATGGCAAGTGTAGACTCTCACATTTGTAATGGTCTCTCTAAGTTTTGGGAATCTCATTCTGTTAATGGATATTTTGAGCTTTTACAGATCCCGTTGAAAAATATAGCTATTTTTTAACTGCATCTTGGCAGGTCTGCAGAATGTCTCTCTTGCTAATCCTTTTATTAAATGATTAAATGTAATTATACCAACTTAATTAAGAAATAAATCTTATGCAGTCACCCTGTCTATCCTTGGGCCTGTCTCTCTGTCCATGCATATATCTCTAAATTCCTCTTTAGTGGGGATAAAGTTAATTACCTTCCTATAATTGGAATAGAGAGACAAATCAATGCCTCTCTTGAGGAAAGAAAGGCAGAATTTTTGTACTTTTTATTTGGCATCTAGTTCCAGTTTTGACAGAGCACTTTTATGTCTTCTACAGGTTGGAGACCATCATAGTTGATACAGAGATAGTTCAGGTACATTGCATAGAAAAGGTTAAGAAACAGAAAACAGAATTCTGGAGAAGACCAGACTTCAACAGATGGCAAATAACTTGCAGTGCTTTATTTACTCCTTGACCTGCTATTGGATATTTGGCCTATGTTTTATGAAACACTGATTCATCTCATGACTGCTGTTAAGTATTGTGACAGTATTTTCCAATGGTGATGAATTTTTATTTATTTATTTATTTATTTATTCACATTTTTTCTGCCAGGTAAAAGTTACTCTGCTCTCACTTCTGGCTTTCCTTTGAACAATGAACAAACAAATATGCCCAAATATGCCCAAATATATTAGAGTCTTTCTAATTCTTATCAGAACAATTTCTTCTAATCTTAAAGATTAACAGCTCTCTGTATATTTAGAAGCTGCTGTTATATTGAAGAGGGTTTGCACTCCCTCTTGCTGTCTCTGTATATATACATGTGGTGCTATCCTGTCCAGAACTGAGACAGAATCGTCTATCAGCTTCCGTATTGCCTGCAAAGAAAATAGCAGGATACTCATACCTTGTAGAGTTTTAATAACCTGCAGTACACTGTGAATCAATAACACTTGGATTAAATTATATGTTCTTGCACTTGTGTACAAAAAAAAAAAAAGAAAAAAGAACACCACTTCAGTCTCATTTCTTGAAATCTGTTGGAGAACAATATTTTTATGTTTAAGTGTTGTTTTGGATAAACACAAAGGAACAGAACTTGATTCATTCCCCATTTACAGAACGTGGTACTGTTGCCTGCCCAAGAAGCTGCAGTGAATCATTTCATATCACAGGTGCTTTAGATGTTTCTGCTTCTTTTTGAACAGCCTCACTTTTTCCAGATTTCCTGGCCCGATGTGAGTTAAGGGTTATTCAACACACTATGCAGTTGCTTTTCTGTCCAAGGGGGTTTGACACGTTACGCTACTTTGCAAAAGCTGGATATCTGTACTTTCAGCATTACGCTTTTACCAAAATAATGAGAATTCTTCGTTCTTGACAAGGGACATTTGAAATGTGAAAATTAAATCTTGAATTGGTTTCAGGGTATTAAATTAGTACTTAATAGTGTTTCCTCTAGAAACTAACAAGCTAGAGTATTTTTCAGCATTCCACAATGAAACTCAAGAGATTGAATAGAATGAGGTTTGAAAATTAGAGGAGTGATCCTGTTTTATGAAAAAAACGCCAGGGCAGAAATATATACTTGGTACCTCTCTGAATTGCCTTAGCATTTACTCCTCCAAGGGGTGGAGAAGGCTCAGGGGGGGATCTTATCCATGTGTATAAATGCCTGATAGAGTTGTTTAAAGAGCCAGACTCTTCTCAGTGGTGCCCAGTGTTAGGACAAGAGGCACAGACACAAACTGAAACACAGCAAGTTCCATCTGAACCTGAGGAAAAATATCTTCACTGTAAGGATGACTGAGCACTGCAGCAGGTTGCCCAGAGAGGTGTTGGAGCCTCATTCCCTGGAGATATTCAAAAGCCATTTTGACAGGGCAACCTGCTCTAGGTGATGCTACTTGAGCAGCGGAGCTGGATCATATGATCTGCAAAGGCCCCTTCCAACTCCATCTCTTCTGGGATTCTGCAAAATGCCTGAAGCAGGAGCCAAACTTTATATAGCTCTCTACAGTGCCTCTTTACAGTTTCAAAAAGACAATAGTAGAGAAAATGGAGGCTCGAACTCGTAAATAAACAGTAAAAATACTTTTAAAAAGGAAGAAATGAACAGATTTTACTGAAAGACAGTTAAGCTGACTACTTTATTAGCAGTGGAGAAGCATCTCTTTCCCCGCTGATGGGAGGAATGTGAAGGGAAATTTCCTTCTTGGCTGATTGAGGAAATCCTTGTTGTCTGGACACTTAATTAAATTATGGTCTTAAGACACTTTCTGAGAAACTAAAGAAACAAAATCAAGGTCGAAGGCATTTCCTGATATTTTCATGACTCAACAAAAATATGAGTAGCTATTAAACCCAACTGGTCATTAACTCCCCGTTCTTCCCCTGGAGTGATCATGACTGTAATAACCAATTGGATTTTGTTTCATTAGACAATTAAAACCTCTAAGTTCCTCCCGTGGTGCCATGATTTTCTAGTTTGGCGTGGCAATCAGCCTTACCCTCTTTCTGCTCCGTCTGGGACTGTGTTTATACCTGAAGCAACAACTTTTCCATCTGCTCCTGCAAAGACCTTGCTTGAAGTGCAGGTCTCTTCCACAGGGTCTGTAAAAATCTATTTTTCTATTTCAGCTAAAGAGAGATGGCCATAAAAACAGCTGTGGAGATACTATGTGTCAGGATCATTTTTAATATTCAGGAGTTTTGTTTCATCCTTATGCAGTTTTTGATTCTGCTTACTTTTTTGGAAGATACTGTGACATCTGAAAAAATACTGTATGTAAATTATAGGAATGATTTTGTAGCTAGTCAAATCAATTGATTTGTCAGTCCAATTTCTCAGAAACCTTTCTTATGATTAGATCTTTATCAATTTGAAAATCTTTTGTTAAACATTCATTCTTTTTGCTTAAAACTTCGATGAAAATAGCTCAAAAACAATGGTAATTTCTGGTTAATTATTTCAACTGTGAAAGCTCATCATGGTAAACCCACTGCAGAAAAACATAAGAGAATGAAGTCATAGTAGGTTTTGGTTTGGGGAATTTTGCTCATTGTCTAATTGTTGTATTTTGATTATTGTCAGTGATAAGTGAAAACTGTCAAACTTTTGCTTGCTCCCATGGTCTCCTGCAAGTCTCTGAGAAAGACTTCCTTTTGTATGCTCAGTGCCGTCTGTGTTATTCGTAAACTCAGTAGCAGCTCAGTCTATTTATATTTAGATCATATTTTCTGAAAACTGTTGGAAGTGACAGCTTGTCAGACTCTGCATATCTGTTATGGGCATTCCCCATACGGGCACGTTATTGGCAGTCACTGTTTCATGAACATTTCGGGGAGAATGCATAGCTATGTGTTCTTCAGTCTCCCTTCCTTTCTCCTGGGGTTGTTCAAAGTTCATTCAGCACAAGCTGTGACTACACATGCTCCTTTGTGTGTAATTTTCATATTTTATTCATGAGGTGAGTGGGAATAATTTCATGATATAAACCAATTTATTCTTACGAGTATTTGAGAGCAGCAGAGCTGAAGCCCCTCTTCCCCTTCCTCCCTTCTCCACTGAGCAGGTCGCCCAAGCAGCTGGATCCGACGTCACCCAGGTGCTGTGGGTGACGTTGCCGCAGCAACAGCACTCACTGCGTGCCCCATAACTACGCGTGTGAGTCAGATTTAAAGTTTTACTAGGTTTTTATTAGTCTGTGATGCACGGCCCAGTCATAGTTACCAGCCTGTCCTGTGCTTGCAGATGATCTCTTAGCAGTCCTGACATCTATGAGCCGCACCAGGTTCTGCCATTGAAAATAATTCTGGATCCTTCCAACCTTTAAGGCAAACCTGATTACTTCTTATGCTAAAGGTGTTCCAGTTAATTCTGGACAAGCTAAAAAGAAAAGGAGAGAGGGAGCCTTGGGGATGAAATCTCCACAGGTCTGTCCTGTTGGTCCGTCTGTCCTGTTGGTCCACCTCTCCAGCAGGCACTGTAGAAACTGTCTTGTTCATCAGTCATCCCAGGGACTCGTTGGGCCATTGCACAGCTAGGACCTCAAGCTTTACTTTTCAACAAAAAATCTTTACAGCAGCTGTAGTGAGTAACTGTTGAAGGGAAAACTGGACTTAACTACAATGAATTATAAAACCAAATTTTACTTCTAATTCAAGCAGCAGCAGTAATAGAAGTTTTCAGTCATATCTAACTTGCAACATTCCTCCTTTTTTCAGACATGGAGATGACTTGATTGTGACACCATTTGCTCAGGTAGGCACAATTTTGCCATATTTCTCTCATGGTCTTGCGATTTAAAGGCCCGAAAGGCCAAATCAATTGTTTTCCGCTGTTGTTAGTATACATGCATGCTATAAGCAGGACAAAAAAGTCTATACAAAAGTCTTTCCACTCTGTTACCTATATCTCTACTGTCATTGTTGCCCCTTGATTATCTGAAAAATTGCAAAAGCAACAGCATCTTGAGACTAGTCTGCTTTGAAGTACAGTAGCAGGCATACTGCTACTATGAAACCAAATCTGTGTTTTCTAATGCTATGTTGCTCTTTATAATCATGGAGTCTCCTTCTGGACATCTTTTACCTATTCAATTCAAGATGATTTTAATAATAAATATGTTTTATAGAGAGTGCTTAAGCTCCTCGCAAACTCAAATCTATTAATTTGATTTTTCCATTCAGCTTCTGGGTTTTACAAAATACCAGCTGAAATGCAGTTGAGAGATTAGGGAGGTGCCTAACTGGGGGAAGTGACATCTGATTATGTTCTTAAAAAAATTAGCCCTTCTCTAAAAATGATTAGGATAAGCAAAATCCCATTTCCTTTTGTAGCCTGTTCACCATCTCCAACTCCAGATAAGCACCAGGCCCATTCCTCAGAGTTACCTTAGCAGAGGACCTCCAAAATCAAATCCCAAATGTACATCATACAAACTACCCTTTTAATGTCTTCTTAGTAAGAGCAGTATCTCATTCTGAAGGTTCTTTTTCTTTTGCAAACAAGCTAAGGCACAGCTTTAACCAATTTGGGACTTCCCAGTGATATTAGCTCATGGCATGTGGAACACATTCTGTTTCTTTCAAAACTCTTTGTTTTCTTCAGTCACGCAGGAGGCTTGTTCCATTTAACTGTGAGCCACCTGGTGGTAGTAATTCATTTTTTAACATTTCAATTACTGTTCAATATATCAGCATATCACCATGGTAGCCCAGTTGCATCCTATGTTGCTAGAGGCAGCGTGGGATGCTGTATCCCCCCATACAGCATCTGGCCCCAAACAGGCAAGATGGCTTGCTATTTTTCTCAGAAATAGGGTTCAGCAAACTCAGTAAAAATCTGTCACAAAGATATTCTTAGTTGCACTTCCCTGTATTACAATATAAACCAGGTGCTGTAATTCTTAGAATTTTACTTTTCAAATTAATAGAGTCTGAATGGTTTGAAATTTAAGAACCAAATATAGTTTTTTAACATCAAAAAGGATTGAGTATTTTAATTCACTCATAATTGCTCTTATATAAATTGATATCAATCATCTAGTTACAGTATTTGTTAGTATCACAGTATCTGGGAATGCAAATTTGATAGCATATGTAATTACTTTTATTCAATGCTGAATGTAAAATAAGTTTGCCTCCTTTTCTTTGTGAAGAAAAACATAATGAAATGAGTATTCCCTAATTATGCAATGCAGTTTGTTATCTTAACCCATCTGGGAATTACCCGCAATAATTTGGACACTGCTAATCCTCTATATCCTGAGTATTTTCTATCTGTTATAAATTTTTTTCAAGTCCTCATTTGTCTCCAGACTCCTAATCCTCTCACATATAAATGTGAGGGACTGTGGAGAAAGGACTTCATCCTCCTTGCCTCAGACCTCAGGAGCCCCAAATCCCACTCCCAGCTTTACTAGTTTGTAAATTCCTTGTGTGGGGTCACTAGGGAACCAGATCACCCCAGGCTGAGGAACAACCATAAGTAACTACCATGGGGACACAACAGCAGCTAATTTTGCTGCTTCCTCTCATCACCCGTCAAGTTCTAATTAATTAATGATTCTAAAGTTCTAAGTAATTAATTAATTAAAGCTGTAACCCAGCTGAACTGCTGCTCTCCAGTCACAGAGATGTATCGTATTATCCTTACATGATACAAAATTCGATGTATTTATCCAGCCTCCATCAGTGGAGAGTGCACCACCAGAGGGTGGTGATCAGCGATGCAGAGTCTAGTTGGAGGCCTGTAGATAGTGGTGTCCCCCAGGGGTCAGTCTTTGGTCCAGTCCTGTTTAATTTATTCATCAATGACCTGAATGAAGGCACAGAGTGCTCCCTCAGCAAGTTTGCTGATGATACCAAACTGGGAGGAGTAGCTGATACCCCAGAGGGCTGTGCTGCCATCCAGAGGGACCTGAACAGACTGGACAACTGGGCGGTGAAAAACCTCATGCAATTCAACAAGGCCAAGTGCAAGGTCCTGCACCTGGGGAGGAATAACCCCAGACACCAGTACAGGCTGGGGACTGACCTTCTGGAGAGCAGCTCTGCGGAGAAAGACCTGGGTGTCATGGTGGACCACAAGTTGACCATGAGGCAGCAGTGTGCCCTCGTGGCCAAGAAGGCCAATGGGATCCTGGGCTGCATTAAGAAGAGCGTCTCCAGCAGGTCGAGGGAGGTGATCCTGCCCCTCTACTCAGCCCTGGTGAGGCCACATCTGGAGTATTGTGTCCAGTTCTGGGCCCCACAGTACAAGAGGGATGTGGAGCTGCTAGAGAGAGCCCAGTGCAGGGCTACAAGGATGATCAGGGGCCTGGAACATCTGCTCTACGAGGAGAGGCTGAGGGAGCTGGGCCTGTTCAGCCTGGAGAAGAGAAGGCTGAGCGGGGATCTGATCAGTGTCTATAAGTACCTCAAGGGAAGAAGTGAAGAGGATGGGGCTGACCTTTTTTCAGTGATGACCACCAACAGAACTAGAGGAAATGGCCACAAACTGAAACATCAAAAGTTCCTCATGAACTTAAGGAAAAATTTAACAGTGAGAGTGATGGAGCACTGGAATAGGTTGCCATGAGGGGTTGTGGAGTCTCCTTCTTTGGAGATCTTCCAAACCTGCTTGGACGCAGTCCTGTGCCACGTGCTTTAGGTGACCCTGCGTGTGCAGGGGGGTTGGACTAGATGACCTCTAGAGGTCCTTCCCAACCTTAACAATTCTATGATTCTATGATTCTATGATATGCTCCTTGTAACAAGAAGATGCTCCTGTAGCTGCTGTCTTGCATAGAAGGAGGCTCAGGTAGGAAGCACTTTGCTGGTATCACCTTTGTAATGGACAGAGCTTGCAACCGTACTCAAGCACTTCCCATCTGCTCAGGTATGATACCTTCCTCTTCCTTTGGCCTTCTGTCCAAAGTGCCGAAAGGACTGCAGCCCCTTAGAGGAGCCACTTCTGTTTTCCCTGCCAAGCCAGACAGTCTCATTCCAGTTGTCATTTGAGGTTTGTGTGGGCTGGGCTGCAAATGGAAAATTCTCTGATAGTTTCTTCTGTGTGAAGCAATGGGCCTGAATGGGCGATTATCTTCCAAACATGAAGGCTTTTGTGGTCATTTTAGAGAGCCAAGTAGTATTCTGTGAAAAACTTTCCTCCTCTTCAAGTAAGGCTCTTTAAACAAACAGTGAGTTGTTTATGAGGAAAAAGAAAAAGAACCCATTGTCTCTGTATTACAGACATACTCTTGTTAAATAATTGTCAAAGGCTACAGATGTTAAACCAATCCTGGAAACCTTTTACAGCTGTCCTGCAATGTTCTTTCCTTCTCCTGCCAACCAAGTGGAGTGGGAAAAAATCAGTCTTACCTATGCAGAGATTCAGCCTGTGACCGTTTTGTCTTTTCCAGGTGCTGGCCAGCCTGCGTACTGTACGGAATAACTTTGCTGCATTAACCAATTTACAGGATCGGGCACCCAGCAAGTGAGTGTCAATTTTCTGAGACTAAACTTTTTGCAGTGGTACTTTCTAAACTTTAAAACTTAAGAATTATGAGAACAGATGTTGCAAACATCAGTCTAGGTCACTCAACTTGCATAAATCATGCGATAACAAGACTTTATTAATCCTTTGAAACCATTATACTTGATAGCTGAGACAACATCCCATCACCTACTAATTGCTCTTGTATTTCTTTCTGTGCATAAATTTGAAGTGTTTTTTGTGGGTCTTCTATGATTTTCAATAAACTAGTCATACATCAAAGGGCATTCAAAGACAATCATTTAGGCAAAGAGGCTGAGTCTTATAAATTAACTTGAGTGGACATCTACACTCATTTTGAGCTATCCCCATGATGTGAACCTAAAACTCTGACTAATTCATCCAAGATACGTGACAGTCTGCATATCCACAGCAGTGCATAATTATAGATAAGACATAATAAATACAATCTCCGGTCGTATTGCAGCATCATATTATCAATTATTAACATAATACTTTTTTTTCCATACAAGATAGAATGGTAAGCCTTTAAGGCCTAAGAAAACTTTTACAGAATTTTGCCAAGGAATTGGAGTAAACTCTTCATTGAGTATAAATTTCTTGTAATCACAGTTTTATGGGAGAAGCATCTTTTCCTATACAGCATATTTCTTACATACTTATTGTCTTATTATATATTATATTAAAATAACTAACTATGAATTTTAAGAATTCAAATTAGGGTAGTTTATGTGTTTTTTCTGTCATAAAACTACAGAATTATCCTCAGAAATATCTGCTGCCAAAGATCATTCTGTCCCCTTAAAAGGGATTAGTTAAAGGCTCTTTAAGCACTACTTAATGTTAATTAAACTGGCAGCTTTTGTAATGGAATAATTTACTTTACCCAAAATGTGCATCACTAAAAATTAAAAGTAATTAGTATTCATGGAGACTTCATCTCACAGCAGTTTGTAACTGAAGAGTTAAGTACATACGATAGCTGCCTACATATATGCAGTGACACAGAAGGATATTTCCAGCCACCTTGGATGGCATATACAGACCTCATATGTCCCTACCTGCAGCCGCTGCACATCCATCTGTATGTCACTTTGTCAGTCCAACAATTTCCAACTTTCTTAAATGAGCAAAACTGTATGCTCAGATTAATGAAAAATATAAATTCAAATAATTAAAAGAAAAATAAATTATAATTTATAATGGACACGTTAGAATAATAATAAATACGCATGTGGATCAAACTTCAAGCTAGATACAACTGCTAGGTATGATTAAGGTTTTTAATGAACTTGTAAATTCTTAATATATTCCCCTGCTGGAGTTCTCAGTCTGCCAAGAGATTTGAGGATCAGCTGTGAATTTCCTTCTCTACTAGAAAGAAATATCTGGTCCTTAAAGAGGTATTTGCTCTAGAACAAATATTTGAACTTGTTTTCTTGTCTGTGACAGTGTGTTCCAGCCCCAAATATCTTCCCAAGGAAAAGCCTTTTCTTTTAGATTGTTCAAGGATTCAGTAATCTACAAGATTATGAGGCTTATACCTTTTTTCTTTTCCCTATCAGACGGTCACCAATGTGTAACCAACCATCTATTAACAAAGCAACTATAACAGGTAAGAGAGATTAGCATGATCACAAATTCATCTGTGAAAGCATCATGGGTCTCTAAACTTAATATTTATGAAAACTCAATGAAGATTGTATTTTGAAACAGTAATCTAATTTCACATCTTTATTCTATTAAAGAGAATTTGAGTTGTGTGGTTGTTAAAAGTCTGGGAGTCATCTTAGTCTTTTAATTTCTATCATATTATCATGTTATTAATCCAAGTTTATCCCCCCTCCTTTTTTTTTTAAGTAGTAGTCCTTGTCCTCCATTTTCTTTATTTATCGTTGTGTGTGTGGTGTCATAATTATCTTCATTAGCAACTTTCTGCCATGAAATATACTAGAAAGAACTGGTATGAAGATTGATCTTTTATTTGGGAGGTAGATATCTATAGCTATGCAGCAGCAAAGTCTTGACATTACAAAAATTTAGGTAATGAAGTGACATTTTTCAAAGCTAACTTTTGTGATTCTATTTCTGTTTCTCTAATATTTAGGAGATTAAAAGAAAAAAATACTTGTAAAAGACACTACTATTTCTAAAGAAATAATAGCTTGAAGTCAGGACTGAGATCACAGAATCACAGACTGGTTGAGGCTGGAAGAGACCTCTAGAGATCATCTAGTCCAACCCCCCCACTCAAGCAGGGACGCCTCGAGCATATGGGATGCTAAATTACATGATCATTTAAAAATTTTACTTCATAACACTTTGTGTTAGTATTGGTATTAGTATGGAGTTAGCATGTAGCATTTTTTTTACAATCTTGTGTTCCTAGTCAGTTGCATTTAGGTTGATTTTGCCCCAGAGATCTCTCATGGAAGGAAACTTTTGCGTCTGGATTTCAGTACATCTATCTGGAGGTGGTAGATTTAGGCACAATCAAAATGACACAGTTAAACACCTCTCCTTCAAGCAACTCAACACTTAAACTGTGTGAGCAAAACAACTTATGTTTTATGTTACACATTTTAATGAAATATCCCAATAGCATTACGATGAAATGTTTAGATTGTATTTGTTAATACATCTTAATCAATGTATTCTTGCATAGTGTAATTTTCCAAGAAATTACATTCTAAATGGCATGCTGGTAGAGTAAAAAAGCATTTGTTTGTCTTGTAGTGAACATGGAGAGACACTTAGTAAGCAGATAATTTATCATTTAACCAGAAAACTTATAATTTCCAGAATTTTCACTGTAACTTCTTCTCCAGGTGGAACTTGGTTTGATTTTTATTGATTGTCTTCAAACTCTTGTCTTTTAGTTACAAGACTAAATGATAGACTTGTAACTCAAGCAGCAAACAAAAATTTAGCTTTTTTGAATGGAAGTGTTCAATAATTACTTTATTAGACTTCAGTGTGAAGCCTTAGGGTTTTTTTCATCTATCTTTATAAGTGTTTACCTCTAAGAGATCTATCGTTTATTCTCCAAGGAATGTAATCTGAGCATTTGTGTTTAGGGCTCATCAGGGAGCAGAAGGTTAAATCTTACAAATCCACTCTATTCACTGAAAAGTAACTTCAGTTAAGAATGTTTTGTAATCATCCTTAATGTTTTGGTAATTAAATAAATTGCCAGGGGAGGTGAGAAGGAAGGAGAGAGGATAAATGCAGACATCCCTCATGTCCTGCTTCTGGTATAATCCTTTGGTAGCATATTCGTTAAAGAGGTAATTCTAGGTGCTAGTTTCAAACTACCACCCATGAGACATTCCAGTTACTGATAAATTTACACTGATTTCTACCTGTGAGCTTTACTTGTCTCATTCTGAAGTCTGATATCCTTAACAGAGGCAGAGCTTTTTGAAAAATATGTCTCTTCCCTGTAGCTCCGAGGAACTAATTTCAAAAAGTCTATAATGTAGTGAAATCCTTGATAATCAAAGAAAATGTGATATTGAGAGCATTAGAGCTGCATGCCTGGGAGCATGCAGCAAGCCCAAGCCACGTGCACTGCCACACTTGTTTGCCTGAGGTCTGCTGCTTTTCTCCAGAAGTTGTTGCTCAGGCAGCAGGACTCAAGTCACTGCTGGAAGTTACTGTTGCTCTTTTCAAATTTCCCCCTGATCTGAAGGTTTCCATTCAGTTAATCTCCAGAGTACACCGTACATGTCAGAAGCAATAAATCACTGGAAGTTTAGCAGGAAGGAAGGCAGTGCAGCCACTGGTGCAACTAATCTAAAAATCTTTCTGTGCCAAGAAATATAAAGGAAGAAAGAGCAGAAGGCAAAGAGTAGTAAGGATAATTTAATCTAATTTAGTTTAATCTGATTTAGCAGAGATGCTACTGGAACTGCTATGCCCAAACTGTGCATTGAATTGGGTGAGCTGGGGCCTATGTGAGTTGGATATAAGCGGCTAAAAGATTTCCGGAATAGAGAAGAAATATTAAGCAGGAAAATGCTTGCAATTCACTTTAGCTGCTGAATGAAGATTGTAGCTGGATACTATTTTGCCTGAATGGGTTCACCCATTCTTAGTCATAGCCTGGTTTCAGTATTTCCGTCGCAACAAATTTTATGGTTTAAGCACAGAAGTATGCATAGGTGCTTTTCTGAGGCATATTCAATCCTGGTAAAGCATGCTGCCGTAAGGCTAAGAAGAAAAATACATTGCAAATGCTTTTCATGCTCTTCAGAATGATTAAAAACTCTTTTGGATGCTACCATGCTTTTTGATTTCTTGCCAGGGATACTTCAAGTGCAGTCTGTACCTTTCCTGCTGAAAAATCCTCCTGTACATGCTGCTCTCACAGATTAAGTCACTGAATATCTAGAGTAAAACACCAGACAGGTGAGCCCCTCACATCAGTCAGATGGAACAGTTAGCAATCTCAGCAAGAACTCGTCACCAGTGCAATAAAATAGGTGATCAGAAGGTGCAGCATCACTGCACAGTGTCAATATTAAAACATAGACACCTAAGAAGGGAGGGTTTAAGTTACTAAGTTTCTTGGAAGAAGTGTCTTTAGGAAGAATCTAATTGAGGAAAGAGAAGATTACAGAAAGCAAAAGAAAATTTTAGCAAAAAGCAATAATGGCAGAAAAAAGATGAAAAGGGATTTGGTAAAGAAAAGTAAATAAAATTGCAAGAGCAAAGTTTTCCCTTTTAGATGAAAAAGTGGTTTTTGTCTATTTTAAGAAATGACCCTGATGAATAAGTGTGGGAGAAAACGCAAGAAGTAGAAGACTGAGAGTAGTGGGATTGAAAGGTGGAGCAGTATATGAGTAAAATGTTCAGTCTTGTCAAAGCAGAGCAACTATGCAATAAAATATTGCTGCAGGATTGGACTCAAAGATAGTGGACTTAAGAGTTGCAGTCATTTTTCAAAGTAAATATGTTAATGGCAGAAATATGGTCTGTTCTTTTCAACATATCCACATGAATGCAGTTCAGAAACTGCATTGAAAAGAAAACAATGCGTGTCCATGGCACACCTGATCTTTAGGATAAGTCAGGTGTGCTACAGCATGCTGAGTGTCCCTTTCCAGGCAAAGTAGGGGGCAGGAGGTAGGAGCTTTTCATGTAACAACAGATGACTTGAATGGCACTTTTCTTACCAGCTTTAGACACACAGAAGGTAGGTATCTCTAACTTGTCAAGACTAGAGTCCCTTTATACTCAGTGTAAATGAGCACTCGCCGATTGACTTATTTTAGATGTCTCCTTTAAAGGCAGCTGAGCTGTTCCCTAAAAGCCCCCTATTAGAGGAACACCTTGTTGATATAAATAGTTTTGAAGTGGACTAAATCATAGGTCCTTTATGTTACAAAGTGCCAAAGGGCCTCTAAGTAAAGATTTAATTTAATAATAAAATAAATCATAATTGCAAAAGTTGATTTTTTAGAAATTGTTTACACTTTAAAATTTTCCACTAAAAACTACCCCAAAACTACCCCTTACACAGAGCAGAATATATGAAAATATTCAATAATAAGCCATCAACTATTTCTTCATTTCATTTATTAATAGGTAGGAAGAACATGGCTTAGTATCAGGAAGACCCCTTCAGATTTTCTTGTATATACAAAAATCAACCCAGCTGAAAATACTATAAGGTTATAAATTTAAACTGAATTAATATGTTACCATTTGTTATTATTACTTCTCTTTGGACTAGAGTTTAGCACTTTATATGGGTCTGCATGTTATCCAGCAGAATTTCAATATCCTGTTAGGTAATTGGAATTTCTTGAATGTTTTTCCAACATATTACATGGTTTGTATAGAGCAGCTTTAGGTTTCCTAATTTCCTAAGTTTAAGGCTGCGATATGGGATCTACAAGTCTTTTGCTACTGTTTTTATTTTATTATATTGGGACTATAACCAGTCATTATTCATTAATTAAATACAGTTAATTAATTGATTACTAATCTCCTGGTTTTCAGTACAATACATTTAACAAACAGCACTAAGTAAGCAAAACATCCTTATTGACACAGATTAGACTTCTTAAGTACAAGCAGCTGGATGAGGAGTGAAAGCAAAGGTTACAGAAGAAAAGCAGAGGTTGTATCATACTGTATTGAGAATAATATATTATTTTGAGAAACAGTCAGATAAGGAGTAACCATATTTCTGAGAGTTGCGTCTCGCAAATTCAGATCCATAGGCCATGTAGACCATCCCTCTGCCATGAATAGCATCCTATAGGTAAGAGGTAAGGAAGATTACTATTCAAAGCACTAACTAGCAACAAACCAACAACAAACAAACAAACAAAAAATTCTGATAATATAGAAATCTAAGGACCTTTGCAACCCAGACATAAACAGACATAATTATGTCCATTAAAATTTAAATATAAAATATTCTGAATTGATGTAGTTCAATTTTATTGAAAACATGAGCATAATCACATGCAAAATGTATGTCTCCAAAAAAAGAAGTGTAATAGTTTTCATTTCTGTGCCTTAGAGTTATATTATTGCTGAATATGGGGAAGCATTCCTGGTCATGATATGCTGTAAGCTGCTCCAAGTCTAGTAGGTAAAGTCTTAAGTATCCTGCTGGCCCGTCTGGACTGTAGAGTGTATCACTGCATGGAGATCTCCAATATAATCTTAATGTTTATTGTCTTTTCTTGTGTCGGTGATTATACCAGAGCACAGCAGTGAGATAAAGCAAATGTAAGAACACAGGAGGGGACATAAAAGAACAAAAGATGCCTTACAGGAGTTAACTCTTGCAATACTCTTCAGAGGACGGTGATGGTCTCTTTTCAGTGGTGGCCACTGATAGGACTAGAGGAAATGGCCGGAAACTGAAACACCAAAAATTCCATAGGAACTTAAGGAAAAATTTCTTAACAGTGAGGGTGACAGAGCACTGGAACAGGCTGCCCAGAGAGGTTGTGGAGTCTCCTTCTCTGGAGATCTTCCAAACCCGCTTGGACGCAGTCCTGTGCCACGTGCTCTAGGTGACCCTGCGTGTGCAGGGGGGTTGGACTAGATGATCTCTAGAGGTCCCTTCCAACCTTAAGCATTCTATGATTCTATGATTCTATGAATACTGAGGTAATTGCTGCTAGCTTGGGAACAGATATGGGAACTGAATGGATGCTAAAGCCCTCAAGAACAGAGGTCTAAAAATAAACAATATTTTAGATCTTACTAAAGATCTAGATACTGTATTGCAACCTCAGGGTCATTTTAAAATGTTGAAGACATTAGATTTCATACCCCGGCTTAGGCAGATATATAAAACATGCCCTATATAATAGCAGTTTATATACCACTTCTCTAGGTTTAGTCAGCAGGACTGTAGGTATAATGAGCACTTCCCACTCTGACTTCATTTGGCCATTGAATATATTTTTATCTTATTACGGAGAAGTATTCCTACAGTAAACTGTACTGACAAACTTTTGGCAAAGGCAAGATACAATGTTCTGAAATTCTCACTTAAGGTAATTGAGTAAGAGGTACTTTCCTGAAGCGCTGAAAAAAGCTGACAGCCTGTTTTGAAAGAGAAGGGGGATGTTTTTGGTAAAATTACTTTTGCTCTTAGTGTAGTTTGGTAAAATATACGTAAATATTTTCTTCTTTGTACCTTTTTTATACCCATGCATCTGGGGATATTTTAACAGACTATAACCCACCTCAGCAAGTTATTAGAATTTCATAGTGAATACCAAGAGACTTACATTTTCAAATCTAAATATGCTTTCTAGCATTTTCACATCCTTTAGTCTCAGTAAATTGCATCTAATTTTTGAGAAATTAGCAGGTGTGTTTCAGCAGACTGCAACAACCATAACAGTAAACCTTGCCAGTGGCTGAATATGATTTAGAGGTGCTCTATATTGCAGGAAAGCCGCAGGCACACAAATGCCAGTCCTCCTCAACTTGCTTTCTCAGGGAATATTTTCAAAACTCATGTTTAGGACCAGAATTCTTACTGAGAGTCAGTTAAATGCGTCCTTTTTACTTCTGCAGAGGCTTTTGAAAGTCGCCTTTAGTTGAAGATAGCTAGACTCATTGTAATAGATTTCTCAAATAGACAACATAAAAAAAAACGCACAGTGTTTCTTGGTATGGATTTTATGCTATGTGAAGACTAGTAAAACAAGAGAAAGTAATCAACAATTTGAAAGAAATACTGTTTAGCAGGTTATATACTTTGTGTGTGTTTTTCAGAAGATACCCAGGGTACATACATATGTCAGTGCTCTGCGGCACTGTCAGTAAGATAAATAACCAGTAAATGTCATTGGCACTTCTTCTCAACTCAGCTCCTGCCTTTAAAAACAAAAGAATAGGTCTCTTATGAACTCACCTCCTAGGCTAATATTTTACTATTTGATATTAAATCGAAGTACTTTATATGAATAGTATAGTATAATTCAGAGTTTACTTATTTAACCTCCTTTCTTGCCTCGATATTCATTTAGCTACCATGTGTGCAGCCAGTTTTTGTGTGCCTAAAAAATACTTTGGAACTTAGCAATCCTCTTTAAAGAAGTAATTTCTGTCCTCAGAAAATAAATTCTGGTGTTATTGGCCTTTGTATTACACAGACCAATGTGCAGAGGGTAATTTTCTTCAGCTGTAACTTTTTGTCATTGCTGTTACTTCTGATGGCCTTTTAGTAACAACAGTGTCACTAAGTTTTGATGCTCAGTAGATAACTTGGAACAACAGAAGAGAATACTGAGGAAACTAAACTGCAAGAAAGGCACGTAAGCTTTTTTAGAAGAAAAAGTATATTTATACATGACAGAAACTAAATTTGGAGTGGAATTCAGTCATTTGTGTCCTGCTCAGAGTAAACAATTTGTGCAGGGAACAAGCAGTGAATTGGAGAGACAGGAGTCCCCTTCTTGGCCCAGGCTGCACCATCAGCCCATTTTGTAGGATGAACTAGAGGCTTCTTTCCATGCATATGCAGTTTGTGCACCCTAAAAACTAGCTCTTTTTCTCACAGCCTGTGTAGCACAGTTTTATCATGGAAAAACTACTTGGTTGAAATGGGTCATTTAAAAAGAAAACTAATAAATTGTGTTTTCCTTTTAGAATGAATAGTATTCCGGTCTCTAGTTTAGTCCTTTCCTTGATTTAAGGGAGCTATTGTCATTGGCAGGCTGTATCTGTGAGGGCTTATCGAATGCTTTCTCCACCTTGATTTGAAGACCTTTAATTCATGCTGCATTTTTTTTCCAACTGAAAAACAGAATCAAAATGCATTTTTCATCTAGTGCTAGCTTAAGTTCTATATATTGGTTAAACAGTGATTAACTTTCTTTAAGCAGATTGGCAGGATAAAGTTTAACATGGTTTTGGACGATGCAAGCTGTTTATTTATTACCTCACATTCAAGGATGTTAATAAAAATGTAGTACAAGAGAGAATGGTCCCTACCCTTGACTACTTTTTTTTTGGAAAAATTCAAGCTTTGTCAATAGTGAAAGTATGAGAATAGTTATGAGGATCATCTAGGATATTTTTAAATGATGACTTACCCTGCCTGCATTAGTGCCCAAATGGCAGTTTTCATTATGCTATTTCAAAATGTTTATTAACACATAAGCATAATATACGCATTTTCCAGAGTGATCTATCGAAACCCAAAAATTAGAAAATAAATGTAGTTGTTCTGAAGTGTGTATAATACTGCATCACTCAGCTGTAGTATAATGATCTGGTCTTCGTGGTAATGTGTGGTTAAGCTATCTCAGTATATAAGGACTAGAAGACTCAAAACTGACCTCTTCCTGTAAGCTTTATCTAGGACTTCAAGTTACTTTTCTGTAAGGGTGCATTGTAGTACTGCTTGGGTTTTGAAATACACTTAGCACACTTTGTAGTTAGAATACAGGCATGCCAAAAAAAAAAGGATGTACTCAAGGTCAAAATGAAAACATGAGAGAGGCTCATGTAGATTATCTCCACACTGATAATTTCATACGTAACCCAACACAGATGTAGCTTCTCACTTTTAAAGTCAAATTTGGGTAGTTTTTTGATGCTTTAGGAAAAATCACTATATCATCATTTCACCAAAATATTTAACCAAACGTTTCCAAACCAAAATTTTCCTGGAAAGATAGACAGGATAGTAAGTTTAGTGTGCTTCTTCTTTTCACCCCAGTTGTGTCACTTAGTGTCACTTTTGAGAAATATGCATGACTCCAGCTTGCATTTACTGCATTGATGATACTAGCAGAACAAGGGAAACACTGGGAAGTGCCTTGGACTGAGGTGAGAAGAATCTGCAAGAAAAAAACAGAATCTTGTCTATACCCCTTTTTTTATTCTTATTCTGAATGCAGCTCATTGGTCTACGTAGCAAATAAAACTCAGTAGATGGTGGGTTTTCGTATAACCATCTGATGTAGCCTGAATGCATCTTTTTTTTTCACATTTCATCAAACTTCTAACATCTGTGATCAGTGACATGATCTTCTCTCCAGCTGAAAAGGTGGATTTCAAAACGCGTTTTCATTAATAGGTTACTCAGAAAATACTTCACTTTCCTGAGTATGCATTTAAGTATAAAGGCTACACCAAGACCACCCACTGAAGTGCCCAAGTCTGATTATATGAAAGTTCCTGGTTACCCAGCCTGAGCAAAGCAGTGAATCAAAGCACCCAGCTCTGGATGTTGCATTAAAGAGGGAATAATTCCCGCTCTGGCTGTAGAAAAATAGGCTTGTGTTTACTGCACTTTCCTGGGAATTGGGGTGAATGGATTCAAATCCTGGGGTCAGGAAGCGCATAGAGCTCCAGCTTCCATGTTCAGGACAGGTTCTAACACTTTCATGCAAAAAGACCATCACCACCAGCCTGGTCTCCTGTGTGAGGTGGTTGCATCAGGTGTTCATGGAAGTCAATCATCACATGTGTTTCCAACTAGCTGGCCCTGTATATTAAACATTCTGTACAGCCTCTGGGTTTCTGTGTGCTCCCCGGAGGAAGGCAGCTTTCTGAGGCAATCTCAATGGTCTTTGGTGCCTGGGCAGGACTTTTGGAATCACCTGGAGACACTACTTGGATATCAGTATTTGTAAAGGAGGAGCCAGTAGGGGAGAACCCAGCACAGCCCCAAATCCCATTGGGAATTTCCATGTGGAAATCTGCTGGGTAACCATAACAAGCAGTTTACTGGGCTTATTCCTGGGACTCCAGGGAAGCTTTCACTTTAAATATTAAAAAGTCCAGGGTATTTTTTTAATTTTCTCATCACATAGTTCTCCTCAGACAGGTTTCTAGAGCTGTTTGACTTCTGGGTTCTGTTAATATATTGGATTTTTTTTTTCCATTATAGTCTTTAATCTGTTCACAGTTAAGAAGGTTCAGCTCTGACTCATATAGGGACTTAAAAAAAAAAAAAAAAAAACAGGAATATTTAGATTTTATCCCCATAAATAATATGATGTTCTTAGTTACTGAAGCACTTTTGGCCATGTATATTTTGTTTTAGTTGATAATTAAATAATAAAAATGATTCCCAAACATTTGGATTAAAATACTAGTGGTAAATTGCAGATCTAATTCATGATTCTTTCCCCGTGCAGTGTTTTAAATTAATTTCTGCAACTGGCATTTATTTTTGAAAGCATAAATTAGATCTGAAGTTGAATTAATTCTAAACCAAATGAAAAATAAAGATGACAGACAATAAATTAAGGTATCTAGTCTCCCATACCATAGGATAATAATTTGGGTTTCTTTCCTTCATAACGAGGAATAATGTAGCATTATGTCTGAGTCACTATATAACTCGTTTATTACTATGCTAAAGAAACAGGAAATAACTCAGAAATAAATTATACAAGTGACTACTGTATTAATAGATATTTTTAAACGCCTCTTATTTTCAGTAAGCCATATGCTAGTGCTTAATGACATAGTGTAGCAACCATTGACTAACTAGTCTTTAATGGAAGGAATGCAAAGATGACAGGAAGAAAAAAAAAGTCAGTGCTAAAGAAATGAAGGAGAAAATCAGAAAACTGTTTGACATAACCTGATTACACAACTAACTAAATGTTATTAATGGTATGAAAGGTCTGACAGATGAAGGGGGGCAGCTGACAAAGAAAGCAACCAGTAGTTATTTGGAGAGAGCCTTTGATGCTGCTCCTCATGTGGCTTTTAAATCCTACTTCTTAAGGAGAAAAAGTAAAATCAGAATTTGGGGCAGGTTTGTTTCTTCTTTATTTACATTTGGCAAATAGAAGCAGCAGCAGCAGTGATCAGATCTGAGCTCTGGCAAATGTAATGCCCTAAATCTGTCTTTTGTATTCTGTCCTTTCCACTAAGCTAGAAGGATAGGTATGAGGGCTGTTAGCTGCAGAAATACTTTTATTCCACTCTTCTCAGTATTTTTTGGCATATCAGATAAAAAGGCTGTTTGAGCCTTGTCATATGCCACTCAAGCCTCAACCCTGGAAACGGATATCTGCCGGACCAAAGGAGGAGGACGGAGAAGGACTGTGTAGTCCCGAAGCAGTCACTGTCCCTGCAGGTCAAGGCTGTTTTCAGAGAGAGCAAGCAGCTGACATACGTACTTATTACGTGCAAGCCTGTCATACAGCAAAATATTAGTGAGGTGGCAAAACTGTTTATTTCTCATGTACTTCTGCTACTTGGAAAGATATCTAAATGTGTTATTTATGAGACACAGACATTCACTGTGGGATATTGTGAAACAAAAATGTGATTGCTTTGCTCTAACTAATTCTCACCATGAAGTTTATGAGACCTTGCTCTGCTGAGTAAAACCTGCAATACCAATGAGTCTATTACAGCATTTCTCTCTGATTTGGCACAGTTCTCCTTTCAAATGTATACTCCCTTGAATTCTGTGCTTCACCTCTTTCCCAATTTCTTTGAGGTAATTTTTTCTTTAGGCAGTGTAATATGAATCTGAGATAAGCCCCAGTGGGAGAAGATACAAGGAGAATCCTTGTAGCCACATTCCTCACTGCAAAGAAAAGAAAAAAAAAAGCCACGTTTATTGGAACTATAATAATTATATATGTATATATATATACACACACATATATAAAAATGCTATTGTCAACACATACCCACTGGCATACAAAGCTGATGCTCAAAAGAGTAACTGTTGCTTCAACAGTATATGTATATACAGTAAGTGTTTGTGGTATGACCTAGTGTGTTGAAATAGTTATCGGTTCTAACTTGAAGTCTCTTTTCTCCAAAGATGTTCTTAGTCTTGCCTATAAAATACAGGCTATAAAGATAGCACAGATTTTCCAAGAACCTCTTTGAAGATTTGTTTCTGTTTCATATGTTAGGCAGGTTTTCTGATAGACCTTGATTCTTGAAAATTATTTCTAGGATTTGATGATTCTGTGAAAGTCCAGTACTATAAGTGTTTCTCCCAACTATAGATTGGTCTTGCACTTCAGAGTCTTTTAAAAGTATTTACAAAGGAACAAAAAACCCATAAAATATCCTGCAGATGTGCTTCCTTTCCCTCAGTTAGCTGAATAACATTTAAAATGCAAGAGCAAATATTTGGCTTTTATGCCTCCTAAACTTCTTTTTACTTTCTTTTAAACTCTTTGTCCCAGGTTGATTCTTTCTGAAACAACAGTGATTCATCTTAAATATTTAGCTGCCCTTTTCTCATGTAGGCAAGAAAGTCTTGCATATCAAAGTGCAGAGATCACTATGCAGATACGACATTCAGACATGAAACCTGAATGCTTTGCTTCTCTGAGAAAAGAGAAAAACAAAAATAAAATTAAAAAAGTAACTGCTCACCTGCCCCCAATCAAGCCTAAAGCAGATTTTAGCTGAGAAGAAAAGGGGGGAAATAAGATTTAACTGTAGAGACTCAACAGTGTATGAAGAGAAGGAAGCCTATTAATAACTGAAATGCACAAACAGCAAGGCTGTGGCCTAAAGTGCTTTTCCCTCCCAACTTTCACAACAGTTTGCTGAGGTAAATATTTTCATCCTCCTTTTGGTGAGAAAATGTTGAAATATCCATTGCTTGTTAAAAATGAACTTACTGAAGATTAGCTAGTTTCCATTACCCAGACTTCAGAATGTAACAAATACACCTAGTTAATTTATCTTGAGCAGTAACTTGCTGTAGCCTTGTAGCTTAGTTTCCATTCTAGCAACCATGCTTTAAAGGTGGTTTTGAAAGTCTTCAGTCTTCACACTGGGGGAAAAAGGGCAAGAGACAGAGCGATGGTTTGGACAGGACAAATCTGACTCGAGGGTGATGCTCCCCGGTGTTGTCTTGACTGGTCCATGTGCATGTCTGACACAGAGGAAGGTGGGGATGAGCTAGCTTAAAATCCCAGGCAGGGCGATGCTCTGTGTGGAGCCAGCTGCCCTGGCACATCCCAGGATGTGGTGCTGCCCGCAGGAGCCGGAGGCACCGGGGCCTGGGCTGGGCCGTGGCTCTCCCGAGGCGGCTCTGTGGCCAGTGCCGGCCTCACACCTCAGCCACCCGAGCTCTGCTGCAGCGCCACAGCCTCTCTGCAGCTTCCTCTCTCACGCTCCCACCACAAACACATCCCTTAGCACCAGGGAGATGATGCGCTGGTGACCGGCCATTGAAAAAGGCATTGACAAATGTGGGGAGTGACGATGGAACGGCCGTGTGCCCTGCGGCTGTGCTGCACAGCCTGAGGAAGGCAAGGAATCTGGAAAAAAGAAAAAAATCTCAAAAAGCCTCCTGGGCATATTGCAGATTTAAATGCATCTTTTACATTTACTTAGCAAATTTCATAGGGATGAGATGGCCTGTGTTAATGCAAAGGATTTTGTTAAAAAAATTAAAAAAGATTGTTTGCTCTTTCTTCCTTTCAACTTATTGTTCTACTTTGACTTATTCCTTGAAAACAAAGAAAATCATTGTTTTGTTCTGTCTTCTCATTATGTCTGTCTTTCCTTCATTCAGTATTTTATATCTCCTCTCCTATGACCTGATTCTTTTCTCTTATTTAAATCTCTTAGTGTTTTTCTCCAGATCTGATCCTGCAATGTATGGTTATATCTTTATGATCTATTATCTTTATTATCTTTATTTTCCTTCACATCCTCTTTACAAAACAACAGCAGCAGCAGCCACCAAAAAAATAAAAAAAATAAAGTCTCAGACAGATTAGAATATTTCTAGACCTATAAGGAAAACCTTGTCAAAATAAACTGCATATAGAACATTTATAAAAGCAGAACTGGATCCAACAGCTTTTATTTAGAATGCTGGATTAAATTATGCTTTTTATGTTTTTTTAATCTAAGTAATGAAAGCTCTCTGAAAATTAACATTTTATCACTCCAGGCTTTTTAATTATTATTAATACTTTCATAAGAATTGTTTATCAAGAAATAGGTTTTTATATCTGTTGGGTATAAAATTACCTTCTTTTCATATTCCCGTCTTTTTTGTAGAGTGTATGCCGGTGCTATAGTTTCAGCATTCTTGAATACAAAATGTGAGTTAAAAAAAATGCAAGCTTTGTTTTAGGGAAAAATAAATTTATTAACAGTCACATATTCTCTGTGACGAAGCTCAGTATACCCGTATTTCACCAGGATTTCCATTTTATTGCCTGCCTTACCGCTCGCCTCATCACCTGGCAGTTCTTCACCAGGGATATTTGGAAGCCAGAGTCAATATTTCAGCACAGGGGGATGGCTTCCTTAGCGTGTTCCATGCAATGCTGTATCCCCTGTCTGTAAGTTACCAATCTGGACTGGTAAACTATGGGCTAGAGTCTCTGCTTTCCCAGCTTCATGGCTATTCAAGCAAGTGTACCTTATCTGTATCTGCCCATGCTGTGAGCACATCCCTGGTGCAGTGTCAACATAGCTTCAAACAAAACACATCACACATGTGTTATTAAATCACTAGACTGCTGGGAGCAGCTCCCCACGTAGGCTGTGCCTTGTGTTGCTGGAGTGTGGATGCTACCAGATGGCATTTAGGTTCATTAAAAAAGGCTTTAGTCTATATAGCTGGAATAGTAAACTAATGCATGAGCTGCGCAGAAAGGATGGGGCCACATTTTTAGTGAGTTGTTTAGCATACAAAGTCATTCAGCAAATGAAAAGGTTCGGGAGGTGGTGCTCCTAAATTCATTATCTCTATACAGTGTGCTCTTTTAGCTGAGGCTGGAAACACAAATTGTTCTTTGAAGAGAAAAAAAAAAAAAAAAAAAAAAAAAAAGCACTTAATGTGCTTTGCTGTAAAAGCTCCTCTCCAAAATAAATTATGTCAGCCTGTGCCGTTATTCATGATGCCCTGCCACTATTATCTCTCTGGCCATATTTTAAAACTGTAATTTTCACTTCCTGTCACTTTTTTTTTTTTAACAGACAGAAACTGTAATGCACAGAGATGGCTTTAGTGTTACTAATACTTTGGAAATATGTAGTTGAGAACAAGTGTCAGGCTCTGCAGGAGAGACATTCACATAAGAGACTCTAGACCATCATGGCTGTTAATTTGAATGGAATTTCTAGACTACTTTTCAAGCAAGACGCACAAAACAGAGGTTTTAATCATGAATGTGGTTGATAGTTGAGTCCTTTGAAAATACCCAGCTAAAAAATTTTTATTTGAGGAAATACATATCCTAAGGTTACTTACTAAATGACATACTATCCTGGAAAAATATAAACTGGCCTCTCACTTCAAATGGCTTGACTTTTACTTTTCAGTATATTATTTCCTTCCAGTACTATGTTATATAATAATACTGTATATATAAGATATTTGCCATTCATAGTAATGGTTCTAATGTTTGTATTTCGCTCAGAAAGGCATTACAAAGTCTAAATGTAATTTTTTAGCAGACTTAGATAGTTAATTTTTATGTTCTCTTTATATGGTCTCAGAAAACCTTTATAAACATCACAATCATTGCAATTTTGTTGACTCATATGAGTGCAGTCACAAAGCGCTGTGCATAATGTAGAAATTACTTTTTGGTAAGCTTTACAGACATCTTCTTAACTGGACTCTGCGTCCAAGGCAAATAAATACAATTCTTACCACACTTAAATGAGGTAAAACACAATCAGAGATTATTTTTTATAAACACAGATTTAGAGGGCTCCTCAACTTGAAATCTTACAGTAAATTTTGGATTTCACTCAATATGCAAAGAGGAAAATATTCTCTTCCTGGTGCCACAGAGCTCGAGCTCATAATGGGCTACAACTGCAGACTACAACTAGATTTAAAATGAATTCTACTGGATTTATAAACCATTATGTTCTATATAAACAGAATCCAGGAAAATTTGCTTTTTAAGATACTGTTGCTGGCCAAGGTTTATGCACAAGGTCTAACCATTTTTGTAGGAGATATTTTCACGAGTAGGAAGCTCAGTTCTGTTTTTGCTCGTGTCTCAGTTGCTCTTCTCGGGTTCCTGGCCCACTGTGGGATTAAAACCATGGTTTTGGGAACAGTGTTGGGAACCTTTTCTGGGCCTGGTGCAGATGTGGCTTCCCTAATTTCTCCCTGTTGCTTCCCCTGACTTTCCCCACAGCTCCTGAGGTGGGTGGCACAGTCGCAGTCCTGCTGGGACTCACCACATGCTGTTCTAATGGCGTTTTTCACTGGAAAATCTGATAGCTGGTCTCTCTGTGTGCCGAAATATATACAAAATAAAGGCAATTTAGTTATGACATTAGGGAGCGCTCTGTAAAGTGAGGCTGGCTGCTACCAGCATCATTTTTGACACTTTTTTTCCAGTTATTTTTCAGCCAATACTGATTGTGGCTTAATCTTTTCCCTGCTGCCAGGATATGTTTACAGCACATCTGACCTTCCGAGGAATAATCATCTTTTCTGCATAATGCAGATGTGGGAACAGGCTCTGTTTAATTTTTTCCCTTACATTTTCTTCTCTTTGCTCGAAAGGCAGCTGTCACCGTCACCAGGGATAGCGCGTGATTAGCAGATTAAAAAAAAAAAAATGTAGCGATCACTAGAGATTTCCACTCTGCTGTCCTTTAGATTAACGTATTTGGCTCCCATTGGCTTCTGGGGAAATTACGCACTTCTTGCAGCTGAGAGAAGGGGCACTCGAGGTGCCTGCACAGCAAGAGGGGACCCCGCGTTGCATTCGCATCGGGTTTTCACTCCCCTCTCTGTGCATAGCTCCTCTGCCATCCATTTGAAGAAATGTTTTTCAAGACACAAACAGCAGCAGGGTTTGCGGCTCAGGGCTTGAGCTCCTTTAGCTCTTCCATGAGCCCATCCTGTTGCTGCTTCCCACTCTGTGGGCCAAGGTCAGACACAGAGCAAACAGCTGTAATTCTCTTCCAAAGTCATGGAGTTAACACTGTTTTTGCTGGGATTGATCTCAATTTTTTTCTTAATGGTTCATTTTGAGGTGTCTGGGAGTGTTAATTGTAAGGTATCTATGCATGTGTGCATAGGGGTGCAAATACTCCGTCAGTGCTTGGGGAAAAAAAAAATCATCCATGGATTGAGGTGTGTAGGTACAAATGCTGCCTTAAATGCTCTATATGCGTTTCGTGGAGGAAGGGGCTGTGCTTTAGCGAGAAGGACCTGAAAGCCAGCAATAACTTCCAGCATCCCCTTTGCTGGGCTTTGCACGCACGCCGCGCGTGTGCTGAGCCCGTACCACACGCACGTGTGGATGCACGGGTGTGTGCGCACCGCGACGTGCACGAGCAGGGCCCGCGCTCCCGCCGCGGCGGGGCTGCGGGGCGGGACCCCGTCCGGCGCGGAGTCCAGGCCGCAGCTTAGCGGCGCCCGCGGCCCCTGCGGGCTGCGGCTGCTGTCGCAGGCGGCACGATAAGAATCCCATTGACGTCAGCGGCGCGCGGCGGGGGGGCGCGCGGCCCGCGCCGCAGCGCGGTGGGGGGCAGCGGGGCCGGGGCGCCTCGGCCACGCCCCCGCGCCGGCCACGCCCCCGCGCCCCGGCTCCTGTATGCGGCGCGCGCGCGCGCGCTCCGGCTGTGGCGGGAAACGCGCGGTGCTGCCGAGCTGGCAGCGCCTCCACACAGGATAAAGAGAGAAATAATTCTGCACTGAGGGTGTCGGAGCCTTTTTCCCGGTCGTGAATATCCCCATAAAGTCATGGGATTGATGTCTGTGTGAAACATGCGTCTAATTGGAAGCAGGGGGCTTTGCACGTCTGCAAGCAAATCTTGCCGTAGTCCTGCTCAACTTCGTGAAGTTTATACCTGGGTCTTTTGTTTAGGACTTTATACCTTCTTAGGGATTTGTATTTCACATTTTTAATTGTGCTAAGCAATTGTATGTACTCTGTATGCATAAAGGCAAGCCTAAAATGAAACAGAGCCAGCGGGATGGCAAGTTTTCGGCTGGGACTGTAGTAAAATACAGCAGATTGCAGCACAGGGCTGTTTGTACACCCTCTTGCTGCAGGCTTGGGGTAGGAGAGAGGTTGCCCATGCCACGAGCAGGACTTGCACCCCCCGAGGACACACTGGATCCCTTACGGATCCCTTAACCACACACCCCAGGAGAGACAAACGTGCATTTACAGTATTAACAAGGGTGATAAAAGCCCCTCGTGCCCCCCAGGCGCCTGGAGCCTGTGGTTGGTGTGTTGCGGTGGCCTCTGAGGTGACCATGTTAGAGAGGTGAAGCAGCGTCCGATTTCTGACCGGGAAGCGAACGTATCCCAAGAGCATCTGGGAAATGTCGCAGAAAAAAAACAGCCTCTGCCCATCTCACTGTGGAAATTTGTAACTGGATTGCAAGTGAACGCTGCTTCAGATGACTAAGTTTCCATAGCCTCATGGATGTGGGAGTTTCTGTCTCATGTATTCTCGAATGATAGTGCTTACACATTTGAAACTTGTTAAGTCTTTTATCCATGAAAAGAAACACATTTTTATTAATTTCTCAGAGACCCATGGTTGCCCAGAAATCAGAATTGCCCTGTTTGGTAAAGACATATGTCCTAGTGCAAAACACTTAGGGCTTGCTTAGCTCCTGTTTCATTTTCCCAGTTACCTTTATAGCTTTCTTCACCCTAACTCTATGCACCGTATTTTTGATACTGTATCATACCTATTTGCTCAGAAATCCTTACAACCTCTTGGGATTAAGGCGCGTGCACGCGCACACACACATATACATACGGCGATAGTCTGTGTTTCCCACAAAGTCATTTACCTAAAATGCCTTAATTACAAATCTCCTGTACACAAATATTTTGCTCCTTCCTATTGTGGAGCTGAGGACAAGACAAACAGTACTACCAGTATTCCTTTATTTGGTACATGACCTAATTTCATCTACTGTCAAAAATCCTTAGAATGAATCAGGACTATTGCAATCTACACAAACTGTTACAGTTCTGTTGTAATTCAGGTGTCCTTGAGACAAGTCTGAGTTGTCTCTGCTTTGTTCTGTAATATTTCATATGCACTCTTTGTACATTATTAAATTAGATTAAAAAAATTAATTCATTATTTGCTTTTGTCTTTCACATTTTTGGTATATTTGCTTAAAACATCAGGCTACAGTATAGGCATAATTATTTTTATGAATGTCATAAGGGTATATAAGCTTCCAGGAATGGGCGTGGTTGTATTTACATCATTGCATGCAATAAAATGTCATCCAGTGATAAGGTAGCAGATTAAATGTACATTATTAATACATAAGATAATAAGTATGGTGCAGCTTAATCAATTTAAGCAGGAAATATATACTGTAATAAAGGTGTGACCCACAGCAGCAGAGGCTGGACTGTATTTTCCGGGACTTAGCAAACTAACATCGATCAGGGATACTGAAGTCCTTTCCTGTGGCCTCTTGGGTCTGCTTACGGCAGCCCGAATTGCTGCATGAGCTGCATGTAGCATTCAGGCTGTTTTCATGCTATTTAAAAAAGCCTTTAAAACAGGTTTTCGATACAGTCAGCTTTGACAAATACAGAGCACACACATAATTTCTATACATTGTGTCCTCTACCAGTTCTGTCCTATGCCTATTCTTAAATCTGGAACATGGTTAACAAAGTGGCCTGGGCTAGGACATTTATTTTTAAACCTAGATGTTTAATATTTATCCTCTGTTACACAGGTAGAAATATGAAGGCACTAAGAGTGGCAATGAGGTCAGACAGACTTTCTGTGGGAACATATCAAAATATAAAAGATGTTAAGTAGTCATCTTTTTTTTTTTATCTGATTTAAGTTCACAAAATGGAGACTGACTAATGTTAATGGAACTAAGGTTTGAACTAGTATTTCCATGTTAAAAGAATTTGTGAGCTGTGAAATACTTTTAAAATAGATTCTTTTTTCTTTTTTCTCTGTGTTTCTAAAGATAAGAAGTCTACAGTCTGCTGTTCTTGAGTGTTTTCAATTCTAGTTTGAGAGAAACATCATTTACAGGGTTATGTGCATATACCTGAGCATACTTCAGCATTTGGAAGGAAAGCAACAACATTTCCTTGTTATTTGGCTGTCATTCCTGTGGTGCCACCAAGGAGCTGCAGTCCCAGACCTGACCAGTGGTAACGGACTGATGGTCTAGGTCACAAAGACCTTTCCGTTTATAATGTTGCCTTTAGCCGAGGACTAGAACTGGGCAGCTTCGGAATAAAGAAATGAGATGATGGGTTTTAAAGAAAGAAGATACTGGCAATGGGAGACAAGGGACCCAAGATAGCAGCAACCCCACTTTGATCAAGATTTTGGAGGCATCATAAGACAGAGAATTTAGGGGCATGATTTCAAAGAGAATAATAAGGTGACTTTGCTAACACAGGATCCACCACATGGGAAAGCAGAATAGAGGAAATGAAACTGTGTCAGTTGAAAAGTGTAGTGACCTGATCAGAAATGGGAAACATCTCAGTGGTGAATGAGGGACAAGAAGTAGGGG
Organism: Tinamus guttatus; assembly: GCF_059628265.1. NCBI lineage: Eukaryota > Metazoa > Chordata > Aves > Tinamiformes > Tinamidae > Tinamus > Tinamus guttatus. Next base: position 734,686 of record NW_028288707.1, on the reverse strand, counting down.
AGGAGGCAGACTGCGAAGCAGTTAAAGTCCAAAGCAAGTTGCCTATTTTTGGCACAATAGAAAAGAAGAAGCCAGAAGAGGGATGACATGAATAATGTGAACATACAGAGAGTAGACTAGTTACAGAGCTCAGATCTATATCCAGATTTTCCTAGAGTTTTACATCTATTGTCTTGATCTGGACACATATCATAAATACAGAAGAAACCCTTCTGAAATACTTCCAGTTACAGCTTTTCTGCCTTCTTGCTCTGCGTAATAGTTTCCCATCTGTGTTCCCCTTCTCCCTTGAGAGTTTAGCCAGATTTCCAATCATCCGTCCACTCTTTTTCTATGTCAATAGAAGTTGTCGCTTTGCTCATGTCAGCCAGCATCTCCCGTTGCCAGATCCCACAATCCAGGGCGTGCTGTGTATCTTCCTTTCACACTCTTAAACTCTGTGTAGTGGCTCATAAGCTCATAGGCTTTTTTTTTTTTTTTTTCTAATTTAATAGTGCTCTTGTTACTTCTGTTGCAATTCTTCTATTGAAAACAGCTTTCCTACTGAGAGAGGGAAGGAAATGTAGGAAGGTTACATACTTGTAGATGTTCTCTGAGGTTAACACATCTTTATTACAAGACCTGTATAATTTCCAGATTTGCCTCCGCAAGACTGAACCGTTAGGCTCTAGAAATCAATGCTAACAACATTAGAAGCAGGAGCAATTGCTTTAAAGCCTGAAGTGAACTACGGTTAATCAATATAAACAATCTGGGATCTTTTCAGCAGGATCTCAAGGAAAATGAGAGAGTCATTGTTTCATCATTAGCCAGTTGTACAATTAAAGTTCCCTTGGTGACTTCCGCTAAAGATTATTATGATGAGTAAGGATCGGGATGTGCTGTCATTAAATCTTGCTAACCCTTACTTCAAGAAAACTGAAACAATAAAAACAGCAGGTTCAGTTTTTACTTGAGACTTTTGGGAGAATACTAAAATATCTGGTAAATTCCTCTATTTTTACATAGTAGCCGATAAATGAAGCAATAGCAAAATCTGGTTTGAAACATAGCAGGCAAATTTTGTAAGTATTCTTAGTAAGAAAATTGAATTCCTCAGGAAACATTCAACAATGAAAAACTGTTGGGCATTCACTGAGTTGTTGCTCTTAAAGGTCATGTTTCTCTTTAATTTGATAACAAAATAATAAAACATTATTTTTTTCTAGGTGCTCTATCTGAACATAAAAAATGCAACTAAGAGAAAACATAAAATCAATAACGACTCTTTGTTCCATTAACATTCTGTCCACAGGACTACGTTAACTGTAAGAAATATGTCCCTTTCTGTCAGTGAGTTCCAATAGACAAAGCAGAAAAAAAGGAAAATATTTGAAAACATTACCACTTACAGAGTAATAGCTTTTAAAATTTAATAAGCATCCTGCCCTGGGTACTGCTTTTGTTTGCTCTGCTTTGTTTTAATTGTATGGGGAAAACACAGTCCTTTGTTGCAGCCTTTTTTGAAAGGGACAAATGTGCTACACTCCACTGCCTGTATATTGTTTTCTTGGAGCCTGATGTCAGACTGCTAGATGACATCATTACAAGACAGTAATTTGAATTATATTGCTAATGTTTTACATTTGTTAGAGCCGAAAAGGAACCTGGCATTCTCTTTGAAGTCTGCTGACATTATATATCCTCTCCCTATTCTTCTGACTTTCTTACCAGATGATGTTGGCTGACGTTATTCTTTACCTCACTAGTGTCGTGGCAGTTGTAGTTGTGGCATTTTTCATTTTAATCGCATTGCAGAATGCACTGGTTTGTTAGGAATCTTTTACAAAATGAAAAAAAAAAAAGGCATCATGTGGAATCAGGAAAGGATCTTTGTGTTTTGCTCTAGTTTCTCGTTGCTTGCCTATATATGCTTGACAAACAAAGAGAAATAGCCTTTAGTGAAAGCCTTTATTTGCACAGTGTGGCTAAAAAGAACAAACTTGGAGTATAGTGTGCATTTCTTTTGTGAGAATTATATTTTTATTCGAAGGGGAAGTTAGACAATAGAAGGTAAAATCCCATTAAAATGAGATTTATAATTGAAGCAAAAGAAGATACTAAATTTTAAGTTAGAGATGCACTACTCTGATATCTTAGGAATGTTTAGGTGTTTGTATAAAGGAGGCTTACATACGAAGCTAGTAAGACACGACAGGGCAAATTCAGAATTGGTGTGTGCAGGTGCATAGGTATAAACCACTTTCTGGTATCAGATGTTTAAACGATAGCATGGGGCAAGGTCATGGTTATTCCCCAGCGTCACGCACAGACTGGCTTTTCATTGCTGTTCTATGCTGTGAGCTGTGAGTTAGTGAGAGGCTCAGAAGATTTGTTAGAGAACTTTAACCAAGTGTTGCCACTATGTATTTACAGGGATAAAAATCCCTAATCAGGACAGCCTATGAAGTGCTTCTAGGTGGATATTTGTAAGATAGAATACCGCTGTGAAATCTTTTGCAGTTTATATCTGAGCAGTAAAAATGTGATCTGTATAAAAAGAAGGAAGAAAATAGAGACACCTAAACTGACTGCTAAATTTTGGTAAAAAATACAGCTCTCATTTCAGATTAAGAAGAAGTTACTGATAAAAACATTAGTTGATTTGATCGTGTAAAAGAGTAAATGGAAATAGTCTGACTTATTTAAATCCATAATATACCAAAACTGATCTCAGTGGATTAAAGTAGGAGAGAAGCCCTGAGTGAATTTGGGAACCTGGGAAGATGAACCTCAGCCTTGTTTCAGGATATCACCAATATGAGGAGCTAAGCATAGCTGCAGCGATCTAGGGAGGCCTGACATTAAATACAGCAGTTTTCTGTGGCCATGTGATGGGATCTGTAAACTTCCAAAAACATTTAAAATTTGAATTAGCCATTTAGTGGAATGTGCTTTAGCTACACTCTAGAATATGTTAGGACTGAATCATTTAGAAATTTTTATCAGGATAATAAAACTTTCTAAATTGGGATTTTTGATTTAGGACCAGTTTCAGTTGGCGGGGGATACACTTACAGTGGATTAACTGGATACATTCCTCAGGTCCAAGAGACCCAGCATGCCTGATTATTTTATGCATTATAAAAATACAATTTTATAATTAAATATAAAAAGATGGTAGATTGTGTTAGGCATGTATTTTTTTGAAACGCCCAATGTTTCTTAAAACGTTTCTTAAAAACGACAATTCAAAAAGAAAAATATGAAATTGAGTTACTTTGCTACCTATTTTTTCCACTTAAAATTCTTCCATGGAACACCAGAGAGCAAGCTTCCTTTAGGAATGCTTTCTTTTTATCATCTACCTTCTAAATCTCATTTGGCTGCATAAACCAACATCTGAGGGGTTTTGTTGTGTTGGTTGTTCTGAGTACAAGCTTATAATCTTGATGTCCTTGTTTTTCCTGTAATACTTTTTTTTTTTTTTTCCTGCCAGAGTTAATTGCGCAGTCCTCTTTAACATTATCTATGTGACACTGGTGTGTTTCATTTCTTTGTCCCAACTTTGCTTTTTTCAGGTCTGACGCAGGTCCGATGGATGATGACTCTGTTGTAAGCCACTATTGTGCTTATATCACCAAGTTTTGGCCTTTGCTAGCACAGAGGCAACCCGAAAAGGATATCATATTCCTTCTGAATGCTATAGAGCTTGCACTTCTCACATATTCTTCCCTTGGGCGTTCCCTCCTCTACTTAACTGTTTTGCTAACAGCTAAGTTACTCTTGTGATAAGCAAACCCATCTTAATTCTTTGGTTTGTTTCTCTGACTAAGCTCCTGTATCCTTATTTATTTCAGGAGATACAAATGGAACACTTGCTCCTTTCCCAAGCATAACATTTTGCTCTTGTGGGTACATTAAAGACAATGCCATTCAAATATCACAGCCCTTGATGATGCATTGTTATGGAACACTTGAGTTAGATTTGCCTTTTATTTACTCCGAAAGTGCGTCGTCACTCCAGTATTAATTTGAGCTGCAAGTTGACTTGTACCCCAAACTGATTCTTCTATTCTGAAGTAAAGCAGAAGACTTTGAAAGTAAAAATTTAGTTATTCTCGAAGCAGTGCGATTCTTGGGTTGAACATTGGGGTGAATTTCAGAGACCTGTTTTCTAGTCACTGATGTGGAACGAACAAGGTATGTGATATAGACCTGGGAGGCTCATTTCGTACATCTGTGCTTCTTGCTCTTTCAGTCTGTTAGAATATAGATGTTTTGTGTCATGGACTGTCCCTTAATATGATGTACAGTAAGTAACACTACAGGTTTCAAGTTCAGTTGGGGACTTGTGAATTCTTGTAATACAGTATGCAGCTAACACCAGGCAGTAATCAAACATCCATAGAAGTATATAGGAAACTTTGGTTAAAAGGTAGAGCTTTTTCTTTTTTTTTTAATATGATGTAGTGGTAATTTCTCATTGCCACACTTTTTACACTATAGCATAACAGAATATCATTATTAAAGTTCCTATGATGCTTATAGATCTATCCAAATCCTCTGAACACATGAATGCTGCTCAATTCTAAATGTTGCCTGCTTCTAAAGGTAGAGTGTTTTTTCCACTTGGTTTTCATCTGTAAGGATTTATGGCATTTGGAATTGGGTTCTTTTGATGTGGCACTACTCCACATATGAATGATGGTAAGCTGGAAGGCATGGTGAAAATGCTTGCCAAGAATAATTGGCTTCTGCATTGTGGAACAGCTCAAATATTGTGAGTATCACAGTATGTAATTTGGGTGTGCATATTGCCTGTAGTTCAAAGCGTTTCACTAGCCCGCAGTGGCAAGCTGAGCTTCCTGTTGGCTGTCTCTTTATATTTTTATTAAACAAGCTACATGAAGCACTTGAGAAATCAATAGTCATTTCCAGCTCTAGTCTTATGTTTCTTTGGAATGGATGGAAATTAATCTGAATCATTTTTCTTTCCGTTTGCTTTTTTAAAGATTGTCATCTTCTGCCAATCACTCCTGTGATTTCTTTTAATCTAAAAACCTGTTTGCTAGCATATGGAAGTTAAAGGCAAGAGTAATTGCACTGTGTGTATTGTTAAAGTTTGTTAAATTCTGATATGAAATGCAATTTATTAAGCTTCAGCACAGAAGCGTACACAGATTTAACATAGATTTTGGCCAATTCAGCTTTGTATAAGGTTCGGTGGTCAGTTGAATCTATTTTGTCTTCATGTCATCATACAGTTTTTATGGTCTTCTCCCACTCTGGATGTATGATTAATCTTTCAGGCTATGCTGAGATATTTCTTTTCTCCTTCAGTGATGGAAAGGAAGGAATGGGAGAGTGAGTTTATTTCTCCTAACCTTCAAGAAGGAATTTTTTCAAGACTTTTTTTCGACTCATTACATGTCCACAGATAAAGAAGCAGTCTGAGCATGGCTAGTTTTGCAACACAAGGATTGGCCAGTTTCAACTTACTAAAGCTATTATTGAGCAAGCGAGAGTTTGGTGTTAGCAAATGTTCCCGCAGTGTGGTATTTTTTCACTTAAGGTGCAGGGCTCTACTTTGGTATGAACCTTTTTGTTTTGTGAGTCAGCAAATTACATGATTAGTGCTAGTATGGAATTGGTCGAAATATGTGTTCCTGTAATCTAACGAAACAGTGTTTTGCAAATGGTTGTTCCTCCGAGAGTGCATTTCCACATGTCTTGGCAACAGTGCCAGCATCAAGATGTCTGTACACCATCCCAACTCACTCATTCGTAGCCTGGGATCATGTCCCTTACCCATGCCAGCATGTTTGTTTGTAAAACCATGTAATAGACTGATGAGAACTTATCCAGGTTAAAAGGAACTCTTTTGATAGAGTTATTTTTACCAAGATCTGTTCCCTGGTCTGCTTCTTCCTGTGTCCTCACAAAGAAGGGTACGAATGGGTGAGCAAGGACAGAACTACCTATGCCAAACTAGTTGCAGAAATGCCATGGGTACTTCCCAATGACAATCCAAAATCATGACCTAAGCCTATGGGCTATATGTATTCCAACATGCTGGAAGTACTCCTTCCTCGGTAGAGATGAAATCACTTCGTGGATTTGCACAAGGCAAAGAGGTAAAATCTGGGGAGGTCTTTAGAATACCTTTCGCGTTTGATATTCAAAAGATATAAGTTTTTCCTTTTTTTGGTATTCAAGTTGCAATTCCATTTAAACTGGGACAAGCTGGTGCAGCTACGAAAAGAAGTGGTGTTTGTGGTGTTCATATCTTCCCTCTTCAAGTGTTTTTACATGTTTTTTTTTCAGCCATGTGTTGAACTGTGTTGAACTGCTTTGGGGAACCGAAAACTACTAGTATTGTTTTCTTGAATTACTTATAACCTGTTTTAGTTTTCAACACAGTTCACTGAATCATATGCAAATACCTGCATGAGACCCTGGAACACAGTCAAGAGGGAGGGGAAAGTATGACCACCTTTTATTTTTGTGGCAGTTAATCCAGTTTAAAGGGGTCATGAAGCTACAGCATCAAATTTGGCTTTAGCACATGCCCAGCTCTGGCTGGCCAGTTCCCAGTAGCTCTGCACATGTCTTGGCCCTAATCATAGAATCATAGAATCACAGAATCATAGAATCATAATCCCGAACCAAAACTCCCAGTTACTCACATTGTCCCACTCCATCTGCAGCTTCCACTGAGGAGTCTCTTCCGCTAAGCTTCGTTAAAGCCGCTCTAATGCAACATGCAGAAGTGGCCGCTGCTTCCATGCAGAAATGGGGACTGGAGTTCTCCTTCCTTTGTTCACCTGAGATCACCACTCACAAAAATTGGGAAAGTCTGGGGTTTAATCCATCCTTTGCCCGAGGTTCTTTATCCACTTACAGTTTGTTTGGAAATATGTGAACAAGTTCTGGCTCAGGGTCTTCTCCTAACTAACATAAAAAGTTACTCACATGCTTAACCCATCTTTCAGACATCATGAAACTTGCCTTTGTTCCAGAGTAGCTTTAGTTTCCAGGCATTAGAGATCAAAGGACATATAGGATACCTGAGGAGACATAGTCACTATACACACTGTGTAAGAGAAGTGAAGCTCTTTATATTTGGTTTTATAAATAAGACCAACTGTGCAATTGCACCCTTTCTCTTTCAGAGGGTTGTCTTTGTAAAATACAAATCTCTTAAAAACAAAAATTAAAAAAAAATATTTTTCTATCTTTGTTCTCAGACTATTTCAAATAACCCATAATCAGTTTCCTTTTTGTCTGAAGGAAGTTTTTGATCACCAAAGGGACTAGACTACATAACCATGAAATGCTGCTTTCCTTCTCTTGTCTGTACCGAGGAATCAAAACACATTACTGTGAAATATCAGTTTCTGAGGAAGTGCTTTTTTTTCCCTGTATTGCTATAAGAAGGAAACAGAGGAGCATATATATATATTTCTCTTTGGCAGCCACAGTAACCTCATGGGAATAACAGAACATACTTCTAAACTATATCAGAAAAGAACATTCTTCAAAGTTTAACGACTTTTACTCAGCGTCCAGAAAATCACACAAACACAGTGGGTAGTTCAGTCTCTTTTTTTTTAAACAGTATTGCTACATTCTTGTTTTCTTTATTAGTTGCTTAAGATTTTCACCAACATATATGAGGCCAGAATAGAAAAAAAAACCCTTCCTCCTAACAACCAGTAGTACTCTGTGCTTTCTGTTTGTGATGTCCATTATATTTTGATAATGGAACATTTCAAGGTTCGTATTATTATGAGACAACATAATTTGCAAGCTATTCGAAGCATTATTTTTTGCCTTGCACATTTTGGTACCTTGTTCACTTGTCTAATCTATCAAAAACTTGTCTTGTTTGTTTAATTTTATGTATTTATTTAGCTACTTACTCATTAGTTTGATTTTAGTTTGTGTATTTTAGTATATTTGAGCAAAATTTCTGTCCCATCTCCAGTTGAAATAATTTATTGTGGCCCTGTTAAAATCACTGGTACCTATCTATTGGCTGTTGTAGTCCTTTTATTTTTATATATTTTCAATTACAAAGACATTTGTGAGCTCATTACTGTTGTTTAAAGGACAAGGTGTTAAAATTATACCCTGAGTATACCATTCTTACCTTAAAATTAAAAAAAAACCCTTTATGCTGAACCAAATGGAATTTTAAGCAGAACTCTGTTCTGCACTTAAGGTTAAAATAGATTACAAAATCTATTAAGATAAAGATGTGGTTTGGTGCGTTACCTTAATTATGTCAGAAAGGTTAAGAGAGCTTACCTAATAATCAAAGTTTAATTTAGTATTTCTTATGGCAGAAGGTTCGGCTGCTTTATTTGTGATAGCTCACTGCTGGTTTGATTGCATTTACTAAGTAAACATTTGTGTTGAAATAATCAATTTGGAAAGTCAAAAGTCTAAAATCCCTGAAAAAGGTATGGTATGCAGTTGTCCTGATAGCAGAAGAGGCTCTGCATGTTAACGTGCACTGAGAAGTTTTCCAAAACTAGTCCTTAAAATAGTCATGTTTCAGGACCTTTTGGAAAATAAAAGTGCTAGTTTCATCTTAAAACTAATATAAGATGTATGATAGAAGGTAAAAATAGGTCATCTGAAATGAAAAGAAATTGCCATGTGTTAGGACTTTATTTTTCAAATACTAAAAAAAGAAAGTGCAACAAACATTGTCATTCTGCCCCCTCTATTCATCACTGCTGATACCACTGCTGACAGTTCTATGGAGTGATTCTTCAGTGAAATTTTGATCTGTTGCAATCAGTGGGACTTTGCCCAAGAATTCACTTGAGCCAGGGCTTTAACTGACACGGTTTTCCTGTTGAGGATTTTTATGATCTAGCAACCATTTTTCTGTTTATAACTTCTTTTTTCATTTTTCTTTAATTTTTTCCCCTTTGGAGAATTCATTGTCTCAATCTGGAACCCTGCGAAGTTGTGTGTCTCTTCTTGTCTTATAGCTATTCTTATTCTTCTTCAATCATCTCACATGCACTTCATTGAATTACATTATCTTCAACAATTACATTTAAAAGAATGAAACAAGATGTTCATTGTAAATTATATTTGTTATTTCTTAATCCCTTCACTGGGAGGTTTGCATTTATCAACTTCTGGAAGCTTGGTACGTGTGCTGCTGCCAAAAGCAAATCCTATAAAGGATTTTTAGCATGAAATCTTTGTTGAACAGGCGAGACTAAGAATATGACATTATAGGATTCACTTATTTTCCTTGGACTTTGCTTGCTTTGATGAATGCTGGTCTCCCTTTCTTTCACCTGCATGAGCTCTGTTGGCACTTTGAAGCACCATGAGTCTGGGTTGCTTTCACTGGAGGTTTCTTGTATTTGCCTCTTGTTGGGATAATACTCATCCCTCCTTTTATGCTGCTTATCTTCACGTCTCATATGAAATGTATCTGCAAGTTCAAGCAGTCACTGATTTTAAACTCTTGCTTTACTTTTCTGCATCGTTCAACATCGCAGCTCTCACAAAACAACTTGGAGCTGTTTTTGTCCAGATTTAAGAGACAACTGAAGTGTAAATAAGAGACAAGTAATATTGATAAAAACTTGATTTGAAAACCAAGATTGCATTTTTAATGAAAATATTTGAAAATATCTGCTCATCCCTGCCAAAGTTTCCAAGATTTGTGTTTTCCTTATGTGGGCTGATTTCATCAATAATGGAGTTCTGCTCCATGCAGATTTTAATGTTTTAACTTCTGCAGGAAAAAAAGAACTGTTGTCTGCCAGAACTTAAAAAGCTTTATTTTGAGCTTAAAATACAGTTACAAGATTTGTTGAAGTACACACATAAATTTTGTTAATGGATCTAAAACCATGATTCATTTTTTCCTCCTTTAAAAAAAAAAAAAGTTTTAGATCACCTCCATAGTTCAGTTTTGTATTTAATCCTTTGTATTTTCTCTCCCATTTCCGCTTTGATTTTTACTTACTCAAACCTCTTTGTCTCTTATGTTACGCTCTGCAATACATTTTTGATCCATTCTATGAAAGGTGATATGCACTAACTTTGCATTCTTTTGTGCTGTGCCTTTGGGATTGCAGTAAGGGGTGCCAAAGACGTGAGTAACATCCTACCAACAACCTCTCATTAACTGCTGTGAGAGGCATGGCAGGGCCAGTGCCTCACCTGTCCTCTTTTCAGATCTTTTTCAAAGAACAAATACTTTTTAGTCTTTTTAGTCAACGTATAACTTACTCCTTTTTTTTTTTTTTTTTTTTTTGTCAGATCATAAGATTGTTTAGGAGCTCCATTTGCTCATACATTAAGTTCTAATTTGTGTAAGGCATTTGGGCTTGTTTGAAATATTTTATACAATGGCTATACCATCTGTTCTTTACCACTGGTTCTTGGCTTCTGGGAATCAACATCACAAAAATGGCTTAACAGACAATTTTGTACAGAAAGTACAGCCAGCTTCTGCATTTTCCTGTATCTGTTACTTGAAATAATTGACTCGTGCCATAACTGCACTAAATGCAAGAGTACACAGCAAAAATACCTTATCTTCATAATAAAAATTACTTTCCTCATATAAATGAAAATGACTATACAGTGCCATTTCTAGGTCTCATATTTTCTCTTGTTTGCCTTTCAAATATTTCTAAGTTTATAAACAATATGACTGTTATTCCTTCTAGCCACTTTCCTTGTAAACTCTGCAAGAACTCAGAGTGAAGACAGGCACCTTACTGTGTGCATGTCAGCACCACTGTCAGTGTTATCGCAGAGGCAGGCATGTCCATCTTAGACACTGAAACTGGGCATTTTTTGGCAAAACCTCTGTTTTTTGGGGAAAAAAAAAGAGAGAATTCTTATAATGACTTCTAAACAGATGCAAAAAAACATTAATTCATAATTCAAAAAACATAAAAATAATTTTAAAAAACAGACCCTTTAGTGGTAGGCTTTACAAAGCTTGATTTGCAATGGATTTTGTTCTTACAGTTAGATTTCTTCCTATCTAACAATCACAACTTCGAAGGGAAGCTTTTTCTAGCATTCCATAGCTCTTCTCGCATTTGCAGCTTCTGTACAGTCTAAATGTAGACTGAGCATACTCTTCATCTCAGCACTTGGTAGAAACATTAGTAAAGATTTTGTCTGTAGATGGTGCAGAATCTGATATATCTGAGACCTCTGCACCTCTCTCAGGTTTTCTTCATGTTGTCCTAAAGGTTCAAATGCAGGCACATACCCATGGGCTAACTAAAAAGCAAGAGTATTTTGTGAATATCTTCCACTCATTTGTACCAATGCAATATTGTGTGTGCCTTTGCGTGTAGTCATGGGTTATGGGTTCTCATAAAGATCATAGAATCATAGAATGCCTAAGGTTGGAAGGGACCTCTAGAGATCATCTAGTCCAACCCCCCTGCACACGCAGGGTCACCTAGAGCACGTGGCACAGGACTGCGTCCAAGCGGGTTTGGAAGATCTCCAGAGAAGGAGACTCCACAACCTCTCTGGGCAGCCTGTTCCAGTGCTCTGTCACCCTCATGATCTATTTCCCCATTTAAATATATGGATATATAAAAAACTATATGTATCACAGAGATAATTTGTAAAATAAAGAAGTATTTTGTGTTTTAAACGTAGTTCTAGTAACAGAATAAAAAGTGTTCTTTATTTATAGACTCAAATATAACCAGATATTGCTCTATCAGAATAGATGCTCTGTGCAAGAGAGAATTATTTTTGAATATTTCTCGAATAAATAGCTGTACAATGAAGTGTATACTAGATTTATCAGGTTGCAAGAAAAAACTTTTTAGTAAAAAAAAGATAGTAAGCATTCATTGCTTCAGCTTGTGCAAAGGAATTACTTTTGTGTTTAACAGTTGAATAAACAAAGCAACAAATGTAATTGTTCTCAAACTGAACTGTGTGTTAAATACTCATAGGGGAACTGCACGTCTTTCTTTTATTTTCTTGTTCCGCTTTTAGAGAAATATCTCTATTTAAAGCCATAGGTAGATACCCTCTTTCACATTCTGTTTTCTGGTCACAGCAGGTACTAGAAGCTCCTAAAGTACTCCCGAAGTTACCTCGTGGTGAAGTAACAAGTGCACACTTCCTAATATGCTCCAGACAAAGTTAGCTAATTTGGCTCAGATCAACAGTTAAACTGCTTGAGCTGTCTTAGCTCTTTTACTTGAAGCATATTAGCCCTGCGGTGACATAGCCCAAGATGGAAGAGGATGTTTGTCCAAGGTTCATGGACAAGGTTCTCTTGAGTGGTGGCTGCTATGCCACCTCGTTTTCGAGGCATTTTCCAGTTTTATGCATTCCTTGTGTTCCTAGGCAAGCGCTAGAGAAACTGAGCTGTGGTTAAACTGCCCATGACCAGGGCATCCTGGCATAACATGTTTCCCCTAACATGGAAAGTTATTAGACAGATTACAGAAAAAAGCAGCTGGTGTTTGCATAACGCTGTTAGGACCCTGCACAGTGTCATTTGCTTTATCAAACTACACATACGAATCTAATTAATTTGAAATTACTTAAAACGCTGTGAAGAAACAACAGTGATTTTGAAACCTCGTAGTAGCTGGGGATTACGCAAGCTTTGCCAAGCAGAATAAAACCATTTTACCAGAAGCTTTGATCATGTTAGGTCTCGAAGGAAGTGTAGAGTCATGTTTGGTCAGCACACGAAATTGTGCTTTCAGGAACATGCAGCGGTAGAAGGTAGTCCTTATTCAGTCATTGCTGTCCTTTCCTCAAAATGAACACAAGCTATAGTAGTTAGTAAGCTGCTAAGTGGCGTTTTTTAAAAAATTATGCTATTTAGGTTAAAATATAAATTTGGTGTTTGTAAACATGGCTGGACACCCCTACACTCCTAAAAGTTACTTCATGGCTAAGCTGTTCCTGCTGTTTCAGGTACGTACCATGTTGTATCTAACTTTTTGTTATCACTTGTATGCTCTACTAATCTCTAACTGCCATTGCCACTACTCTTGAGTCTCTCTCCTGAACAAAATTAATGTAGTCTAAATACATATAATTTAGATACAGCTGATTAAACAACTCCAATACCTGTGGAAGGTACTGCATTAACGCTCATTTTTTAGATTCATTGCTATCAGTATTTCTTATAAAAAAAAAACAATTTTTCTCTCTTTCAAAGCTGCCTTTCAAGTTACTTTCAGAATCAAGGTAGTTACATGTAACATATCAAGAACCTGCTATAAACTACTACAGACCAAACTATCTTGAGCAAGGCAATGAACAGTCATCCCAAAAGATGATTCTTTTAAGATTTTCAACAAGAAATACTCTTTAATAAAGTCACTTCTTCAATAGTAAATGATCACAAATGTTGCCAGGTGAAGGAAGTTGCTAATAGGGAAAATATCTGTAATTATTTACAAAATATTTATCTGTTTAGGGAAGTTAGTAGTAGAAGGTGCAGCAGAATCAAATATGTAGACTACAGCTCAATTAGAAGATTTTTTTTTCTTCACAGCATTTTGAAAAGAAATTTTTTCTCTGATAAAAGCTAGTGAATCCTTCCCTGCTGGCAGTATATTAATTTTACCAGATTTCCGAAGAGTGGACAACTGCTTGCTGCCTTTTTGCCCTATCTGTATTTTCCTGCTGCCTTCATATTTACCCCTTGAATTTCAGAAACATATTTGTTTTGGTAATACCTGTGTGGACTGCAGTTGTCTGCTTGGTTTTGTATTCTGTGAGGGATAGGACAGTTCTTGGATAGCAGATTGGGATGACACTACCAGTTTGAATTACAGGTTTGCATACAGAGAGAAAAGAGGTTATCCATAGTGAGAAATGTAGTTACTTAGGTTTCTTTAGATATGTTCCAGTGTCATTTCTTTGATACCCATGGAATGAGTAGATGAGAAACTCTTGAAGAGACTTGAAAATTGGAACAGCTCTAGCTCAGCTGGTAGAGTCGTTCTTAAAAGATGATTAACAAACCTGATCTTTCAAAGGAAAAGGGAAAAAATGTTATAGTGTTGAAATTGGCTTTTTGCACATATAAATGTCATAGGATTAAGAACAATATTTTTAAATGATGAATTGAATCACGAGATACAGATCTTTATTCCATAGTGCTTTTTTCTTGCTCTTAGGAAATCAATTTTTCTTAGGAATAAGTTTTAAATTCCTTACTGGGCCAAGTTTCCTTTTGCAGCACTGATGAAGAATCACTAGTGAGCTTGTTAAGGCTTTGACATTCTTGGGGCGAATTTGCACATTAGCCTCAGTTACTATGAAACCCACAGCAACTGGCTGGGGTGATATCCGGATTGCTGGAACAGCCAGGCTGCCAAATCTAGCTGATTGTCTGAAGAGGGTCAGAATTCTTATTGCAATTTTTCATCTGAATATAACAGTTTTTTAAAAAAACTTTACTGTTATTAAGTGTACCCTAGAAAAATTTCCCAGCTTCATTAGTTGGTATTACTGGAATATTACTGAAATGATACTGATTATCAAGGTAGGATCTCAAACGATCAAGTTGTGGTATGGACCTTGGTATCTGCCATTGGAGCTGCTCCACTTTGTATCAGTAAATAAAACATCGAACCACAGAGATACCAACCCTTTTGCAGGGCAAAGAAGTGAAAAGCTTCCTTTTTATTATTGATTACAATAATTACAATTTTGTTATTGTTTACAATTTGATTCTTCAGCAAAAAAAATCAAGAGATTCACTTCAAAATAGTAAACTGCTTGCATTTGGGGTATTCGTATAGGATACTAGAAAATTGCAAAAGATTTGAACCCTTTGAATTCAGTTACATAATAATCAGGCTGTTAGCTCTTTTAGGGTAATAAAGATTTTACTTTATTGCATCTCAGAAAAAAAAAACAAGAATTTGGTGTCACTCTTCTGTAGAACAAGATTATATATATATATATATGTGTACTTTAAAAAAAAATCTTAAAAACAAAATCTATCAGGAAAAAATATTTCTCATCATTTCTGATTTGGACCTATATTCATGGGAGGACAAAAGAAGCAGCTGGGGAATCTCACACAGAAAATAAGGCACAGAGCAAGATAGATTAAAAAATACTAGAATGTATCTTTTTTTTTTCCTTACTACCACTTTTGATCTCTAATGGTTTTACTTCATCTTTCTAAAATTCAGGGGATAGATCATCAGTTAATGTGAAACTGTGGCACCATTTAGATCGATGCTGAACATTTGACGCAGAGTGTTTTTCAAAAAGGAAATGTAAGGAAAAAAAATCCTGTGGGTTTCAGGGAAATGTACTGTTAATGAATATTGTGAAAGAGCTGAAATGTGCTGTAAGGGAAAGACTGACACAGTGTTTGTCAAGTTTTAAACTTGACGCATGGAGGAGCAGGTTGAGCTGTTCTGTGGTTTTGCCTGATGACGTTTGTCAGTCACATACCTGTCATCCAAAACAAACCCTTTTCCAGGCTGGCCTTTCACAGCTCCAAAAGCAGTGACTGGTACTTACAGGGTCATCTCCAGGGTTAGGAGCCTCTGGGATAATTTCCTGAGGCATTATGACACAGAAATGTCGTAGAAATAATGATTGACTCATTGTCCAGTAGAAAGAAACTCGGTGACTAACATAATTCATTCAGATTAAAGTGCAAATTTCTTATCTATGACATAAATATCATAAAAGTTAGGCATGTCTGGTTTGTGTAAGAGTCCTTGTGTTTCTTAGGAAAATAATCAAAGCAATTGAAGTGTTTTTCTCTGAAAAACAATATTAAAAGCAAGTAACATTGTGCATAAAAAAATATGGGAGGTGACCCACAGAGCTGATGTATTTGCACAGCTTACTGTATAAATAAGATTTAATCCTGAATGGAGCTCTAGGGCACTAGTATAAAAATATTTTAATATATTAATAAACAATGAATCTCGAAAGAGAGAAACCAGACATCTATGATAACAGCAAATAAAACAGCTGTGATGTTCTGTTGAAATTATTTTGTTAAAACTATGTTTATCCGTCTCTCTAATCTTACAGTCTGTAGGCAAAAAGATTACTCATTTCTTCAGTGGAGTCAGAGATAAGCTTGGAGTTTTACAGGACCAGGAGATGTGATGGTGCATGGTATGCAGACCTTACAGAGTAAGGGACTGCTCTACCACACACTCATTGGGAATCATTCAGCAGGAGCATCCTCTGTCATTCAGGCTGGAACCCCCAGGCCTTACCATCCTTCTGTTATCTTTAGTGGGATATGAGGGTCCCCTGCTACAGAGTAGGTCGCAGGCCCAAAGGCTGAATCAGGCAATCACTTGACCTGAGAGGAAAGCTTTAAAAACTAAATAAATATTGAAACTAAAAGAGATAGTTATGGGTTACCCGTGTTCTTCGTTTAGAGAAAAATGTAGCAGCTTAACTCATTTGCCCCATGTAGATACTTACTGTGATACCTAGCAGTCCATAGGAATCTATTTCAAATCTAAATTACTGCCAGGATCATATAGGTCATTTTTAAGGTGTTTTCTCCAGAAAATGCTAGCTGCTACCTATTATCTTTTGACACCATTGACCACTGTCAGACAAATCTGATGGCGAGGTAGTAATTTTTTTCATTCCTCTAAGTTATGTGAAAAAGAACAACCAAGAACAAATATAGAGGACCATATTAACACTGTCATTAAAAAAAAAAAAAGAAGAAGAAAAAAAAAAAGAAAAAAAAAAAGTTTGAGCACAACTCTTCTTGGACATGTAGAGAACCTAAACAGAAAAGAGCCAATAGAAATGCCTCAACTCTTAGAAAGTTTTCACGCAGCTTTCACTTTTTAAGGTGAAAGCACTTAAGCACTTTTCTAAGAAAAATACAGACCCTGCAAGACTTTCCCAGGTGGTACTCCCAGGTTGTAAATTTCAGTTTTGTCTAAACAAGTTCTAGTTGGCAGTAAAAGGATTTGGTGAACAAACACACTTTGTTTTGGGCTTTTGGAGCTATTGGTCTTTCAGAGGAAACAAGCAATAATCTGCTTAAAAGTATGGTAGTTTCTAATGGATTTATACTGCTTTGACAAAAATTTGAGTTATTCCTTTTATGTTCTGATTTAATGTTCTAGGTAAAATAGGAAGACAAAACTCTTACGGAGTTTTTTAACCGTGAAGTTTTATACGTGGAAATTTAGTGACTTGCAATTCTTGTTGTTTTCATCCTAATTCCAAGAATAACATATAACAGTTGAGCTCTTCAGCAAAATCCTGATGGGGGCAATGTAATAAATATCCTTTAATCCCTTCTACTGGGATCAGACAATGTGGTAGAACAACAAACATGACAGTGTGACTGTTTGAACCATCCACTTTTTGCCAGAATGGCATTTATTTTCTCAACTGCTAAATTAATTTAGTTCTGCTTTGGAGAACTGTCACTTCTCTCAGTGTGTTGCATCAGCAGCAGTATCCTACTCAAAATCAAACTGTTTCACAGCTGTAAAGGGAACTGATCTCCAGGATACATTTTTTCCTCAAAATCTAATTTGTTCATGAATATAATAAAGCAATTAAGATACATTCAAAGTGCATCAGACAAACTTTCCTTTGTTTTTTCATTTTGAGAAAGGTTGGTTGAAGTGTTTACTTCTTTTCCCTCTGAGTGACACCAGTCCTTCTGGCAGCTTCTTACAGACAGTGGTGCGGAAACTATTAATCCTTAGCCAACAGCAGTAGGACAGGAATGGAGATAGGGATGTGTGGAAACAGAAGTTCTTTCAGCCTGTGAGGAGTTGATATAGATGTTCACAAACATTTTGATGTACTCTGTCATTAAAGTAGTAAATTACTTAAATATGCTGTATGTATTTAATGCTTGTTTTCCTACCTGGCTTTAAAAAAAAGTCCTTCTTAATAGTCTGCTGTACTACTTTGGCATTTCAAGACTGTTTCTTTGGGTTAATACATGTAGCAATACTAACATTATTAAGGCCAAATATTAGAACAAGCCATAACAGTTAATGACTTGCTTAGTTCCAGACCTTTTCTACAGGGTGGACCAAATCTTTGACAGAGAGAAAATAGTGGAGGAAGCCCCTACAAGTACCAACCTGAACCCCATGTGGTGGAACTGAACTACATAGTGAGGACCAGATTATATAGTTCTCCTACAGTTGTGGGAGTCAAAAGTGTCATCCTTACATTAAACTGCTTAAAACAAACCTGTTTTAAACCACAGTATCTTCTTACTGGACATCTTCAGCCTTCCCCTTACCTGATTTTGCAAGAATGTGAATATATGCCCCTTAAATATGCAGTCATAAGGAGATTGATATATGGCATATGTAAATTTCTCTGAGACCAGTAGAAAAATATCAAGTATGGGTAGAAAAATACGTTTTCCCACCCATGAAAGCAGTAGTACAGTTCCTTCAGGTCGTCATTTAATATATGTTTTGCCTTTGCATTTGTTTATATGGTCCTTTTTTATAATATAAGTGTAAATAGAGTAGTTTGACAAGCTGTCCATAAATGGACTTTATCATTTTTGTGCCTGTTGTTTCCTGGAAGTTACTACATTTTTCTGCTCAAGGAGATAAGGCAGTTTTCATATCTTAAGGCTCATGCTGCTGGCAAAGCATAAAGCAATAGGTCTCCAGGTTCAAAAGAAGACCAGTTCTGCTCATGAGGGCATGGTCTGTATGTACAAGGCTACTAAATGGTGCGCTTGATTTTTCTTCTCTGGAATGGAAATTTGGAGAGATTCCTGGCATGGAAGCAACCAAGTGTTCAAAGTGGAACTAACAGAAAAAGCTTCTGAGAAATCTGCAGTCACTGAGTTGCTTTCCCAAATGCACATTCCAAAATCTGATCAAGAGGGCTTTGTTTTACATGTGATTGTGGAGGGTGTTCATCAGCTTTCTAGGTTGCTAAACCAAATAATCTTTTTGTATTTACATCTTAACTGCAGTATGACATCTGAACACTCCACAAAGAAAGTGTTTTGAGTCACAGTGCTGATGATTTTCTCTCGAAAACATAAATGGAAAATTATTTCTTTTTCTGTTGTGATGTGAGTGATTAAGAAAAGGGATGCTATTTTTTTCTATGCTGAATCTGTTTTAATATGGCTATGCTTAATAGAAGGTGGCAACATTGACTAAAATGTTAAAAGTCACTTCAATTTATAGGCCATCAGTTAAGGCTAACAGACATCAGTTAAGTACTAACAGATAGACTTACTGAAAAAAATCACATTTTGAAACGCAGACTATTTTTTGAAATGCTGTGGTAGTGAGAGAGACAGAAACACTTGGTCCAGTGATACTGTTGCTTCAGATTTGAAGGTTACACCAGGCAGAAGAGCAAAAAAAAATGGTCAGCAAATGCCGGAAAGAGATCTAGATCTGCGTTTTGCAGTAGACCTTCAGCTCATCTTCATTTTCACTAGCCTGCATGTTCCAAGAGCTTCTTGCATCTGCCTACATCCAGAAATATAGTCCACACACTGACCGTACCTGGAGCACTTCACAGTTTGCCTGAGACCTTTTCTTGCCTGAGACAAGATCTTTTCTTGTCTCAAATATGCTCCTATTTTAAGGCAGCAAGGTAGTCAAAAGCCCTTGGCTGTGTGCTTGGTAGGTCAACTTCTTTCCAGCTTCTTGGCATCCCTCAGACAACCTCAGGCGATCAGACAACAGTGATGAATCTGGAATATACCTCTTAAACTGTCTTAAAAGGGCTTAGAGCACTGAAAAGACTAGCATAAATACACTGTAGTATTGCTTTTCCTTCTCTGGAATACTATGACAACATTTACAAAACTCATGACAAACCATTAAATAAAATGTATGCTATCCCTATCATCATATAGCAATTTTTCTCTTTGAACGGAATTAGTTTCTAAAGGTGTGAATGAGAGATATAGCCTTCTCTAGTGTGGGATTAGCAGCAGTGCTAAGATCCACTAGAACCTCCTTTTTAATAAGGAAAAAATGTACAATACCAAGTGGTTATGGCTAAACTTCGTTCTTTTCGTTAGCCTTTAATTTGTTTTTCCTAGATACCATATTCATTGCTAGACATGATGGGATTGTTTATATTAATCTGTGAATTGGAAGGAGAACATTTGCTGTCACTTCCTTTTTTTTTAAAAAAAAAAAAAAAACCATTTGAGTAGTATGCAAATTTTCAAAGTAACTGGTGTTTCTCTCAGAAACTGTATTTCTTTCCCTCTTATTAAGGCTTAATGAGTTAGAAAAAGAATCTTTGAAATAAATAAAAAAAAATCCACACAAAAATCTCTGATTTACAGAAGTTAATGTCTGGGGACTCCACTCCCTGCAATCTCTTCTTGATCCTTCTGCAGACAGAAAGGGGCCACAGCAGCCTGCATTACCCTTGCTGAATGACCGTGGCATGGAGCTAGCCCTCTTCGGCTTGTGTGATTCTGGCAAAAAGCTCGCTCCTGTGCCTATGCCAAAAAACGATGGGTTTTTGACTATCCAGACTGGGAATAATTACATGGTGCGGCCCAGAGGTAACCCAGAGGTCAGGAACACTTCTGTGAGGCTGTCAGATCTGGGTGACTGCTGTTTATTTTTTTATTTTTAGCTCAGCAGTGACAGGGTGTTATACTTAAAAGCTGTTAACCTAGACAACATTTTCCACAACATTTTATAACAGCAAAAGCGTGGAGCAGATTTAGAGCTTCAGTACTGCTTGGAGAATCTTTCCTGAGGCCGCTCAGCAACCAGGCGGGTGCTTTTGTCATGGGTGCCTTGTCACTAGCTGATGCCTTAGAATAAGGATATTTAAATTGGTATTTTTAATGCGTAGATAACGAACTGAGCATTTTGTTAGTTTAATTCAAATTCAACGTGTTTTCGTTGCTTTCATGCTTCTCAGAAAAAAAACCCACACTCTTACAGTCATCATTATCTCAAGGGGTGATGCTTGATCATGAAGCAAAACACAAATTTCCCAATATCTGATTTTCAAGAAGTGCTGCAGGCTGGCCAGACAAGAAGCCAGTGTTGGGCATGCTCGTTTTACCTCACTTCATTATGTGTTTTATCCTCAATGAAATCATTGTATAAGGTCATCAGATAACTATGCATATGTTAAACTCATCTCTGCCTCGTCAGAAATATTTAACACAGCGCACTTACAAACATGCCATGAACAGAGTTCCTTACATTTCTAGCATGGATCTGGATGAAATCTGCACTTTGAGGTCAGCGTACAAATTGTTCCTTTTCAAGAACCAGTCGCACTTAGCTTAGGGCTATTTAAAAATAATTCAGAAGGGCAGTGAGGTGAGCTGTGATGATTTTGTTGTGTTGGAGAATGTCACAGATTCCCTTCTGATGGATGCAAAGTCTGGAATATCCTGATTTTGCTTGCCAGGGGAAATTTGGGATAGGGAGGGGGTTGGGTAGCATTTATAGTAAGTATAGCCTGCCTCTATGATTCAGTGGGGAGGTTGTTGTTAAGTATCTGTTAACGTTGCAGTGACAGATTAACCGTGATGCAGGCAAATGCTGATTTTTTTTTCTGTAAACAGCTCTGCCAATTAATCTCAATCCAAACTCCTTGTTCCCGTCATGCCTTTTTTTTTTTTTTTTTTTCCAAAAATGAGTGGAGGCTGTTCAAACTTCTGTAATGTTTTTGAAATATCCATGAGTTTGCACAAAGTCCAGCGGCTCCGAGGGAAGCCAAAGCTCTGGAGCGCGCAGTTGGTGGTGTGAAATAGATGAAGCTAGTGTGAACCCTGTGTGTCAAACTGCAACGCGCTGAACTGTTTATCCGCCCTCCTTCCTCCTTGCGGTTCAGCTCTGCGAGTTTCAAGCCCACAGGCTGCTCTGAAAACCGACCTGCAGCAAACTCGCACAGGCGGCCACTTCCCGCCCCAATGGAGCGCGCTCCCACCGCTCCTCTTCCCGAGCCACCACGGACGCGCTGCGCACACTGCGGAGTGTGGGGGGGAGCGCAAATACTGCCGCAATATTTGAACGTGCCTTTGACAGCTCCGGCGCTCGGCGCGCTCCTCTACCCCCATGCGCGCAGCTTGCGCGCAGTTTACGCGCATCACCCGCTTAACCTCGGCGGGGGGGACGGGACTGATTCACGCCCGCGGGGGAGGCGCCGCGGGCCGCGCCGGGCCGGGCCGGGCCGGGCCGCCCCCAGGGCGGTGCTGCGGGCGGGTGCAGCGCGGGGCGCGGCGCTTCGGGCACAAACTTTGTTGCGGGCTGCGAGGGGCTGCGCTGCGCCCCGCGCGGAGCCCGGCGCCGCAATATGCGGGAGCAGCGCCCATGTGCGCGCACGGGGCAGCTGCGGGCGGGCGGCGGGATGGAGCCGCTGGCGCTGCTCGCTAGCCCCGGGCTGCGGGCTCAGCGCGCCTTTCCGTGTCTCTTGGCAGAGGAGGCCTACCAGAAGCTGGCCAGCGAGACCCTGGAGGAGCTCGACTGGTGCCTCGACCAGCTGGAGACCCTGCAGACCCGCCACTCCGTCAGCGAGATGGCCTCCAACAAGGTAGGAGCCGCCGGGGAGCGGGCACGAGGCGGCGGGACTGGCCGTTGCGCGGGGATCCGCAGCGTTTCCGCGCGTGTCGCTCTCGGAGCGCGCGGAGCCGCCGCTCTGGCTCCGCGCATCCCGCCTCGCTGCGCGCCGGCGGCGGCAGGCGGCCGAGGACGGCGCTTAAGCACCGCGTGGAGCTGCCCTGCTCGGGCTCGGGCGGAGGGAAGAGCAGGTGGCCGCGGCCCGGCTTGGTTCGGCTCCCGCGGGCCGGGAGCGCTGCGGGCCCGGCCCGGTCCGCCCGGTGCCGCCGGCCCGCTCGCGGTCCCTGCCTTGCGGCGGTGCCCGCACCGCCCGCGGGGACCTCGGCCCGGTGGCGCTTCTGCTGGTGCCGAGAACAGGTACCCCGGCCTCTGGGAGCTGCGTGCCTAGCGGGAGAGAAGAGGGAAATTTTAATTAGAGCGAATAAAGCGACTTTCTCTTCCTTTTTTTTGGGGGGGGGGGTTTCTTTCTTTCTTTACTTGTACCTAGGAAAGCTGATGTTAAGTGTTTCAGCGCCTTTTTACCACTTTAGTTGTAACTGGGATTTTTTAAGACAAAAATTGTGGGGTTTGACTCAGTTTATGCCACTTTTTTTTTTCTTTCATGATTTGACCACCACTACCAAATATCTGCAGTTTCCTCATTGATACTTAAGCCTATGTTCAGCTCAGCCTGCATGTAAGATACTGGTTTGAGAGCTTGAACTCTTGAACAGTTTGGTCTCATAATATAAGGAACTTTTTTTCTTTGCCATGCCTTGTGCATCTCATATCATTAGAGACTTAGCAGCAATTAAATCTCCATTCTAAGAGTTATTTACTTGGAGTTGCCCAAGTCACAAAACTATGTTTTTGGTTTTTATCACTAATTAGAAGATGTAATTGCTCAGAACATATTGTGTGTATATATATGACATATGACATATATACATACCTGACATATCATATATATGTGCTATGACATATATGTGTATATATGTGCTATATGCGCTGTCAAGAGCTTGGAAGTCAGTTTCAGCTCTTTCTGAATCCAGTAATAAAACTTCTCTTGTTTTCAAAGAGAATAAGATCAGGCAAACACTTATGGCCTGATCTTTTCCTGCAAACACATTTGAACATCTATCAGTTTCCTCATATAGTGCATAGCCATTATTTCACAAGAAGCTGGACATCCTTCAAGTATTTATTTATTATGTGTATAGAATGTGGTATATTTTGTGAACAATGAAGGCAAGATATTCTAGAGTAAGGTATAATTAATTACAAATCAATGTTTTTACTTTGTTAACTTCAGCTTTTTATTAAAAGAAGACCTTTTTTTTTTTTTTTTTTATAAAACATGACAACTGCTTTGCCTCTAGGAATAAATACCAAGGTACTGCATCCTATACTGTTACATGTCCATTTGTTTGAGGTAGGTAAAGGATAGTTTCCTATAGAATAATAGAATCATTACAGTTGGAAAAGAACTTTGAGATCATCAAGTCCAACTGTAAGCCTGTCAACACCATACCCGTTAAACCAACAGATTACTGGGTAAGCATTCTTAACCTGTTTATTGAAATTGAAAGGAAAATGTGATTCAGAAGGAATCACGGAGGGTTTTCTTGCATCAAAAATAAGATCATGAAGATCATGAAGAGAAGGAATACATGTTGGCTATATGGTAGGAGTAGTTGTCATAGTTAATGTGAAGGAATTTTATATTGCAGTAATGTATCGCCTCAATCTGCTTGATCTATCAAGTATGAATGTATCTACTTGAGTATTTCTACTGCAGTATTCAGGAACACTGTTAGTATTACTGGCTTGGGAAGGAATAGGCACTGTTCAGTTTTGCAGGTTATACTCAGTTTTGAAGGTAAGCTTTTTTTTTTTTTTTCCCTCCTTGTTTGTATAGGAAGCTCTGTGACAGCTTTCAGTGCTGGTTTTTGTTTTTAATAGAAGTAAAAAGTAAATCAGTTTACATTAACTGTCCTGAAAGTAAATGAATAAAAAATAAATCAGTGAGCCTAGAATGCAGAAAGATTTTACTTTTAGGTGTGTAACAAGTTGCTCTAAGCAATGGTTTTATTCCAGATTATTAAAACATATCTGGCATCTGTCTATTTACCATAGCTGCAAGCTCTGTAAGGTATGTAGATAAGTGATGTTATTTGGGGTTATAGAGAAACTGCAGCGGATAAACTTTGCTAAAAGCTAAGAAAATAGACTTCGGTGCAGCAGGAATATTCAAGAGTACACAGTTCTCTATCCCAAGAGTAAGCCTTGCAAAATCGGATGTGAAAATCGGGAAATGGAACATTTTCAGTTTGTAGCATGGTTTCTCTCCCTGTTTCCCTCTTTCTAAATTTCTTTATTAAACCTGCTCCCAGTGCTCCATTAGCAGTAGCTGGTGACGTGCACACATCACATGCCCGAATGACTGAAAGTAGGATGATACAGATATGGGAAAAGATCCTTCTTCTGTTCTCCCTGCTTGAGGTTGCTTGAAGACAACCCCAGCATGTGTGCGTGTCAGTGCAGCCCCAGAAACGTGCTCTGGAGCTGCCCTTTAGGAAGCCGGACAGGATGCCTGACTGGCAAAGTTGCATCCAGATCCAGATGTTTTTGTTGAGATGGTGCCTCAGTTCCCAGGCATCCTTGAAGTGGCAGGTTACTGAGTGCCTGGAGGCGCTGCATGCTCACGGATAGATTTCTGAAGCATAGATAGTAAATAAATCACTTTTCAAAAGGTCATCGTATTTAAAAGTACTGTTATAACTGTCACAGTGCTTGATGTTTTCTTAACTTACTGGCTCGTGGAATCAAATGGTAACTAGGGAATTCCAGCTTCTCTTAAAAATTAAGGAAGCTTCCAGTGCTCATATTTGTGCAAGAAAAGAATGTAAATCTTGAAAGACCCAGAAATTAGAAACCAGATAGGAACCTTACATTTTTAAAAACGCTCTTTTTAAAAATTTTGTCAACTTATTTCTAATTTTATAGATTATATGTTGTCAATATTGTCTATAGTCAGTATACGCTGATTCTTGGCAGGGACTTAGATTACTGTGACAGATAATAAATAAATAAACAATGCCAATAATAAAGATGTAGCAACCACTTTCTGCTGGACTGCAGATTTTAGATTAGTCAAACACAGAGGAACTCTGTAATGAAATGTATATGCAAACAGATATTTTCACTTCTGTAATTACAATTTTGCAAGCATCTGGTATATCGCTTTGTGTGTCTGGGTACCTGAATTTAGACATGGAAAAGTTTCAATTCATGTTGCATCTGTTTTAGGTTTACTGCAGTTAACTTTTTTGCAGGATTTGCTGATAACAGGCAATAAACTGCAGCATGGAAAAAACTCATTGAGATTTGATGTTAGGGTCATAATGGAAATTTCTTTTATACTGAAAACTTCTGTGAATGTCTCTTTGCTAGAGGAAGCTTTCTAGGTGTTGACCATAAGATTTAAGTTTAATTCAGTTCGACCATGCTAACTATGAAGCTACTTCTTTTTTTTCCATAATGACTATTTCTTTAGTTGTGTACCTTGTATACCAGTATTTGGAAGTGATTGGAGATAAAAGCTGAAGTCTATTTACAGACAGTTTTTAGTGCTAGTTATTAATGGAAAAAAAAGTCTATGTTTTGAATGATATGAAGATACCCAGAACATCACTTTTATTTGAGTAGCATGGTCTTGGAGAATTAGTCAGTAGGGTAACAATCAGTACAAATGTCAATGTGATCATGGTTCATGTTTATGGTCCTGTACTTGTCACCCATGACTTACTTCCAGACAATAATCTCACTATCTGTTAAAGAAACCAGGGAGCTTTGCGCTGGCAATTAATAAGATTTTATTTTAAAAAGATATCTTTTCCTAGCTGTAAACATTTATTGTAAATTACTAGGACAGTGGAAGAAAAAAAAAAAAAACTTGAAATCTGCTCAGTTGGTTTAATTTTTTATGTTGTCTCCTGAAGCACCCTGCTACCCTGCCAGTGTGAGCTGTTGTATAATCATATTTTCCTGTTACTAAAAAGTATTTTTCCTCTCTTCCTCTACAGTGCCTGTGTTACATTTCACACAGCCAACAGAGCCAACAGAGAGAACTGAATAACATAATGTTCATGGAAAAAAAATAAAATAAAAAGCTTAAGTAATTACTTCGCTTAAAAGCTAGATGTTTTTAATAAGGGACTACGTATAAATCCCCAGAGATGCTTTGAACAGTTTTGTTTTAGCACTGCTGTGTCTGCTCACGGCATGGGTGAGCCCGGCTGCGCAGCCAGAGCGCTTGCATGCGTTCCTCGGCACCACGGGCACCAGCTCCTGCCGGGAAAGGACCTTGTTTTGGGGCCGTCCTGTCATTCCTTACGTCTTGGGGTGCAGAACTGGGGACAGGCTCTGGCTCTGGGCTTGGTCCAGTCATCTTTTCTCTTTATTTTAGTCTGTGGAAGAAACTTCAGTGGTATTGTGGTCAGTAACTCTGTAAGTGCTTAGATAGAATTAATCTAAAGCTAATGAAAATGGCTAATATCACTCACTCAATCATGGTTGGGAAGTCAGCTTTTATTAACAGACAAGTTTTTAGTGCCATCTTTTTTAGTTGTTTCTGCCAACTTTTTCATACAATTTATCACACAGGTAGAAGCTTCTTCTCAGAATTTGCATTTTATGTGTAGGAACATTTTTTTTCGTAATACTTTTTACAAACGTGAAAGCTCAGGCAGAGAAAAATACAATCCCCTCTATCATAGTCACAGATTAGAGTGACCTGCTTCCAATTACAGGGACGGATAATGTTGTCATATCCACTTAAGAGGATTTGAACATCAGTCATTCTCTTGGGCGTCAGCTATTGCACATGAAAAATATGTGCTGAAAACAAAACAGTGGAAAAGGAATTTGTTGTTAGCATGAGTAAAGTGCTGCAAAGCAGACAGGTCCTCTGCTTTGCTTCTCAGATATGAAGAGTGCAGATAGCCAGAGCAGAAATCCATGGTGTTTATTGCGTGACGGTGTCCTTATGTAATGTCTAGCAGTACCATCACACTTAGCCAGCTGACATGATAGTTTAATTGGCTCTTGATGTTCCCGGGTCTTTCTAGGAAAATCTAAGCATTTGGTTAGCTCTTTAGAGCGCTGCTTCTGACCAGGGTGCAATTAGGCAAGAGGCAGCTGTTCTCAAGCAAAAGTTTGAGTGCAGCATCAGGGAATATTTTGTCCATTAAGGATTTGGATTTGTATGGTGATGGAGTAAAGAGACCTGAGCATATTAGAGTGGTGAATGGGGGAACTTAAATGATTGTGTATTTATGCAGGACCCCAGATTTGTTTTATTCTATAACAAGAGAAAAGGGTGAGAGGACTGTGGAGGGAAGAGAAAAGCTTCCTTCCCAGGTTCGCTCCACCCTCGTTGTGCCATGGAGCCATCCCAGAGGAATTTTGAGGCCTCTGGGCTGGAGTGCCCTTCCTTGTGCACAACCTGACTTGCTCCCTCGTGCGACTGTTTGTGCTTGTGGAGAACAGCAAACTTGCCCTCGGGTAACCGCAGTGCTGAGTGAGGTTTGACGAGGAGATGGCGCTTCGCTGGTCGTATTGCACACAATCTTGCTGCGGGAAGATTATGGGCGAAGCTTCCTCTCATGCAGAGAGCTCTGCCTTATCATTTGTGAACACTTCTGTCCTGTCCAAAATGTGGCACTAGTTTGGTAGAAGGGAAGGATCATCTATGACAATGTGCGCTACTTCCACAGCAGCTGCCAATCTGGTGTTCAATGAGAAAAATCACAAGTTAGCTGTTCCCCTAAGGAGGGAGTAAGAGGGGCCTTTGTTGGAGCAATAGAGCTGTAGGTCTGTTGCTGAGAAGAACAAGTGAGGGGGAGAGGCTGAAGGCCTGAGCTTGAGCAGCCTCTGTTCTGGGCGCCCATCCATGACAGCAAGCATCTCTCCCCAGCCCTCAAGGACCAGCGTTTATGACCTGGAAATCCCTCTTAACCTGGGATTAACCCCTTACTTGTTTCTCAGGGGTCTTCTCAAGTGGAATTATATCATGCAGACTATCCCCTATTTCATGTCAGCTGAAAGGAGCCTATTCCAGGGCTCCAAACCAAGTCAGTATCCCTTAATTTCACTGACTGAGTCACTACTTTAAATTTAAAGTAGAACTAATTTCTGCTTTTGATGTTCCCTTCTTCTTAAAATGACCTGAATAGAAGAGCTGTTTAAGAGAAATGATAAATCTGTATGGTTGCTGTGATTTTTTCAGCTTTTCAACTTCTAGCATCACATAACTTCCTAGTCACTAACCGTTCGATCATTTTTTCCATAAATATAAGCAAATGGTCCATACCAGCACACAAGCACCCCTTTTTGTAGCCTCTTTCATTATAGGAAATGCCACAGTATGAAAAAATTCTTTCCTTTTAGTGTAATGGCACCGAATAATATAGACAAAATGTTATGGAATAAGCAGCTAGGATGTGATGTGGGGAAAATGGCTTTACTTTCAACCACCACGACAGAGGATTTGGAAATTATGAAGGATATTGTTTTATTTAAAGTTAAAATATAAACATCAACGTACCCTTGTTATAGCATTTATGAAATGGAGTTTAGGGCTACTGAAAGGCATGATAAGTATCTAGCTCCTTGTGGCTTGTTGTGACAGTATTTAGAGCCAAGAACTCCCGAGTTATATTCTGAGTAGTGTGCTGACGTAATCATGGTTAGACTGTAAGACTTGAAGTATTTCAGAGACAAGAAGTGGCCATTCTCTTTTTTCAGTTTTGTGTTTCCAATAAAAGGCAGATTTTTCTCTTGAGTAAACTTTTCATGCAATGAATATGGTGTTCACCGAAATAGCAGCTCAGCCACTGTGTCCTAAAGAAACTGCTTGAAGAAGCTGATGTGCAGTCTCCATTATACTAGTTTGAGTGTTGGTTTGTCACCATTTGCCAAAACTTTCTGTTAAGAGACTTAGAGAATTAATGCCCCTCATCCTGCCTTGGGGCTGGGCAGCCGCCTGGCTCCCGCTGAGCTGCGTTGCTCCTCCGAGCACCTCCTGTCCTTGCCAGCCTGGCCTGCCCGCTCCCGGCGCTTAAATGTAGCGGCAGCAGGAATTGTGTCTGCAGGGAATCACAAGCAGAACAGCAGCAGCAAATCAAACTGGTGTGGAGGGCCTGTTTGGAAGATTATCTGCAAATAAAATGTAAAAAGCTTACTGCAGCTATTAATTAAGTTGTAAGCCACTAATGTATGACCAGCTAATGGAATTGAGCTAGCTGACCACTTCTACCAGATTCTTCAGCAAGAGAGTGTTTAACTGAACCATCAGTTTGCAACTGCGGGAGAAAGCGCTGTTTTTTTAATGCATTTTTATTATTGGATTTATTTGGGGAGGGAGAGTGAGAGACAAAGGAAAGTTAAACTAGAGAAAGACCTTCCGATTGAGTTTAATTAGTTTAGATCTTTTATTATACATAAGAAATAGGTGAATTACACTTAATATACAAAGGTAGTTTTGCATTTTCCCTGGTCTAGCATAGTTTCAAATTTGTACGGAATGAATATATGTAAGTAATTTATGAATATATTTTAAACAGGCCAGAATGTAAAGTACATAACAGTATCTGAAATAGTTTTGACATGAAACAATGCAGGTCATTAAGGTCCTTTTTTCATCTACTTGAGCAATTCAATATGTTTAAAAAAATAATGCAGATAATATGGCACAGCAATACTCCCCGACATTCATGCTGCACATCTTAGAGATGAGAAGATTTTCAGCTTTATGGGTTGGGGAAATGAAGCAGAGTGGTTTAAATGTGTTTGTGGTGATCCACTGACCGACTGAAACTGACTTCATTGCTTCTGGCTGCCTCTTTCATGTGACACATTGATACTGTCCAGCTGGAGTGCCCGTGTGCCATGGTTTGCAATCAGGACTTGGTTGTGCTTCTTGCTGCCTACACGTTCATAAATAAGCTGTTTTTTTCAACCAGAAAGATCACTCATTAGCATGTTTCAGAGCATCAGAATGCAATCCACTCTAATCAACACTAGCCTTTTGCAAAATGTTAATGAGGCACCAGTTGCATTAATAAGTACTAGCCTAGGCTGGTTTCCAGACTCCTCCATCATTCTCCCTCTTTAATTTATTATGTGCTAATGGTAGCTTTTGCCTGCCTGCATCCATAAGCACTATGTTTTCTCTACTGACATTGCCTTTCTTGCTAAGTTTTGTCTTGAAGGTGTCTAGAAGCGCATTTTTCAAAGTCATGTAAATCAAAGCAAAAGCAGAATTCATTTTATTCTGAAAATGACCTTACAGGAGCTTTATGCTGTTACCTCCAGCCCTGTAATTATTTTGGTGTATCAATATTTTTCCAAATACATAAGCCCAGGGGTGTGGTTTGATGGGCATATGATTTAAGTGAATTAGTTGCCATGATTGAAAAGACCTGTTCAGGTAAGGGTTAACGTATTCAAACCAGACTATCAGATCTTGTTTTAGCCTAGGTTGACTATACAGCCTTAATTTCATAAGGAAAGCAACACTGTACCACGTTGCACTGAAAGAGTTACTTCAACTCTTTCAGTGAAAATGAAGTGTCACACATTCTTATTTACTTTTTCTCTTTGTATCAGTGGATGTGATGCTTCAGGTCAAGGCATCAGTTTACATTTTATAAATGACATTTTTAATAGATTTACAATTTGTAAACAGGTGCCTTAACCTGTTTCTTAAACACAAAAGCTTTGGGCTGTTCAGCATAAATTTCAGTATGTTCAAAACACATAGATTCTTCAGAATAGATAATGCATTCTCTGTGCTTAAAATTTGTCAAAACTTATTAGGGCTTTCATAGGTAATGACAAATATTAAGTAATCAAAAACAATACTTTTTCAGAAGCAGATTTAAAAAAAAATTGCCTTCCAGTGGACTTTTCTAAGTGATTTAGGAGTGTACAAACCCTTTGCAAGCTTTGCCAGTGCTGGCTTTGCAGATGATTGATGATTACATGAATTATAAGACATTCCTCTTCAAATTTTCATAGCAACTTCTTACAAGGAGGGAAAACAGGCAGCTTTCTTTGCATGTGGTTCCCCAAGAGTCTTGCTTCTTAGCTTTAGCTCACCCAGGTTCAATATATGCTGTCAGTGAACACTGTGGTTAAAAGGACTTTTTTTTTGTACGGTATGTCCAAAGCTTTACATGCCTTAATATTGGACCCACTTAATATTACATTTCATAATTTGATTATTAGTTGCTTTTTTTTTTTTTTTGAGCGTCAGTAAAACGAATAGATATGTTTTCCAACTGTGGCTCTTTCTGAGTGTTACTGGGAGTATTTCAGAGGTGTTACTTTAGGAGGGACTTCCTTGTGAAGATGTTGCAGTTGGTAAATGCCTGGTGCGTGACATATGCTTGGAATTTCTAGGAGAGCTTTTAGTATCCCCTGCTTACAGAGCTTCATTTTCAAACTGAACCACTGAATTCTAAATACAAGAAAATAAAGTGCATAAGAAAATTCTTCAGAAGTGAAACTTAGCACTTGGGCATTAAACCCTTAAATAATGTGTCTTCCTTGCCAGTTATGATGTACAGCTGTACATCTGATCTTCCTGGTTTCCAGTGTTAGCCTTGTGAAACATAGATTGGTTAGAGAAATGCTAAGACACTTAACAACTAAAACCATGTAGTTGGTGTAAAGTGGGACTGTAGAAAAATAATTTTGTAACTTTTTTGTAATTTTTTTTTTGTATTTTTTTGTAATTTTTTTTAATCCAGGTATATAATTTTGAGTTGATGCCTGTTTCAGATTTTATAGATGGATATAAGTAACAACATACTGATGTACAGTATTGATGGGATTTTCATTTTTCCTTTCCAATTAGTATTAGAGCTTTAAAAATTTCTTGGTCATAGAAGAGTAAAACTTCCTGGCAGACTTCAATGTGGAGGATAAGAAGGATAGGTGTTAA
Organism: Tinamus guttatus; assembly: GCF_059628265.1. Lineage (NCBI taxonomy): Eukaryota > Metazoa > Chordata > Aves > Tinamiformes > Tinamidae > Tinamus > Tinamus guttatus. The sequence goes on along the minus strand of NW_028288707.1, from coordinate 702,157 downwards.
TCTCAGATCTTGCTTATACTGTCATTTCCATAGTAAATGTCTAAGTATGACTGCTGCTTGAAGGAGAGTCATCTGGTTTGTGCTCTTCTTTTTTGCTTCCTGCCACAGTCTAGGGGCTGTTGTGAAAGCACAAGCTCTACACAAATCTCTCTCCTCTCCAGTCTTGCTTTTCACCCTGCTTCTGGTACAGGGCTGGGCTTTTACCCTGCTGATGCCTGTGGCTCTGCTAAACAACAGCAGAGTTGCAGTGACCTGATCTTATCTGCGGAGCGCCTTTTTCACAGCTTTGGTGGGGGCAGCATCGAAAGTGATGAGATCCATTTTGACTTGCACCTTAACGAATGCCAGAGGGCTTCAAGGAGCCTGTCTGCAAACTCAGACAGCTAGCCTTTGCTTTACACTGATTTTCATTTGGAAAGGCTTTATAAATAAAAACTAGGGGTTATGTATTGTTACGCTTACTTTACTATGAGATAATTGTTTGAAGAGTAAGTTTTATGGTAGGCAAGGTGAATGCTTGTTCCTAGTCAGCAAAAGTACATGCTGTGTTCACAGAATGTACAATGTTTTAGGTGTTTGTTTGCATTAACCAATGCATGCTGAGAAGACAATCATAAAATTCAGCACCAGGTTTGGTTTTTAAAAGCTACGAATAAGCTTTTTCTTCTGTGTAGTATTATATTAAGCAGTTGTTAGTGTAACTGACATATCAATCCCCATGAAGTGAGTGTGACTCTAATGTCCACTGAAATTATCAAGTATCACTTCCTTGGCTTTTTTTTTTTTTTTTTTTTTAATGGATTTTGCCTTTGACAAGGAATAGGCTCCGTAATCAGCTCTACAGGGGTACGCAGATGAAGGCTGCCCGCTCTGCACTTTCAGTTCTGTGTTCTGGTTTGCAACTTGGCCGAAAGTGCGGTATTCGGCATTACAAGATAGCACTAGAGTGTCGACTTCCATTTCCTGGCGTGTACGAACACAGTTTGTTTGGATTGATGTAGTGTGTGTTGAAGCTAATAAAAACCTTTAAATTGATTTTTTATTAGGCCTTGGACTGGGCCCATAGCCATTTTTCTTTAGTGCCTTTATCACTTAGATTATCTAAGAGTTGGGATAATAAACTGTTAAGCAGGAGATTTGCGAAGTGAAGGGAAGGTGTCATTTACTGCATCAAAAAACCTTTTTTTAAAATGTTTTTGTCCTTTTAATGGCAATAATACTCTCGTTGATGTGAACTCGCCATGTAAACCAGTGCTGTCCTTCTGAGTCTGCAAAGGAATCTCTAGTTTCTCAGAGTTGCTCAGGGCTTTTCCAGCTACTCTGAACATTAAATGTGAAAGTGCAAATGGGCAAAAATCAGTTAAATTTTCTCAGTTTTTTTTTTCAAGTGTGAAGAAGCTGTTAGATCTATTTAGACTATATTGATTTTGCTTGGTTTTAAGATATTCTTAAAACTATCTTCAGTGATTTTTGTGGAATTTAAATAATATATTTTTAAGCAGATTGAAATATGAAAACTATTTTATTTCTTAAAAAGATAAATCCAGAAATGATGAGTTCAGTATAAAGTCCTTTACTTGAGTAATGTCCGTGTATTTTGTATCCCTGTTAGAAGTTCATCAAAGAATATATCCCAATCATGTACATGTGATCATGTGCTTTTATTAGTGTAACTTGCTTTTATATTACTTTAATTATTTTTATTCTATCTTTACATTTCTCATTTTGCATGTCAGGATTTGTTTCAGTCAGTGTTCAGAAAAAAAGTAAGTAATGATCGGTTGTTATTGATTAAATCAGAGGTCTGAGAGTTTCAAATTAAAATAGGTTTCTTGGCTATGCTTTTGAAGTTCATAACTGACCTAAATTATCAATGCTAAAGCATAATAATTAATTAATTGCCACATAGATTTAACTCTTGTATATAAAATATTCACTTGTTATAGACCATGAATAAAGGCAGCATTTACCAAAGGTAATTATCCTACGGCACTGCAGTAGCTTCTAGAATTGCTGAATTTAAGCATTTTAACATATCAGCATTTCTAAAGGCAATATTGATTTAGCTCTAAAATTATGTCTATGTAAATGTTGATTTATGGGCATTCTGTCATATCAGATCCAGATAGTTCATGAGAAACCCATATTCGTGAGAGTTATATATATTGATGTGGTGTGTACACCCTTTAAATCTACTTATATATATCATACTATTTTTTATTATATAAAAATTAGAATAAAAATTATTTCTACATTTGAATAATGCTTTATTCCTGTTAAGCAAAGATGGATGATTACTTTTTTTAAAAAAAAAACAAAAGTAGATTTGACTTAAGTTCCAGCTCTACAAAATTAATTAAAAAATCATAGGTTTTTTTATCCTGCATATTGTGTGACTTTAAGAGGTAATCTTGGTGGGTTTTTTTGTGTTAAGTCTTTGTCATAAATTGTGGTTTTGAGCTGCTGTTGTTAGGGTCTTCGAGTGCAGCTGTGTCTGGAGGTTCTGAGCCAGTGTGGTGAGAACCAGCTCTAGTCTGGAAGGTGCATGTGCCATTCCAAGTTAACTGGAAATAAACTTTCTTTCAATAATCTATATGAGCTAGGATGGGCCAAAATATTCACAGGATGAATTACTGGTGTTAGGTCTATGTCTATGCAGGAACCAGACATCCAGTTACATCTCCGGGCCCTCAGTCATCGTTCCTGATGCTTCCTATGAGCACGGTATCCAAGAACGTGCTCTCCTGAGACGCCGTGATCTTTTATACGCTGTTAGTTTTGTACATTGTGATTGATGGGCGATGCAGAAACTTCAGTAGCTAGAGATGGAAGCTCATAACAAGCTACTTCTTAAACCGTTTCTTGGCTGTTAGTTGCTGCTCGGCTGAGACTCAGCTGTGACAGTCAGACCGTTCTGCTTTGCTCCAATGCAAGGTTAAGCGGGGTTGCCGAAACCAAACTAACCCGTCTGACTTTGCATGGGACGGAGGAGCCGCGTGTTCTCCGTCAGACACGGATGCGTCACCTCCTTACCAGCCTCACATTAACACCTCCCTAGCGTGGCCTAATCTGAACCCTGCAGAACGTAGGCCAAGTATGCAAACATCCCTGGCTGATAAATGGTGTATCCAGTGACAGGTAAGAATGATTGTTCCTGATGCTCATTACAGAGTAGAGTTTCACTGCGCTCTGTAAACAAAAACAAGAAGTCCAGGGCCAAAAACGTGCTTAGGATCCAAGTGCAAGATAAGAGACAATGTATTAATATATCAGTAGAAAAGGGAGCAAGGAAATAATTCAATGAAAAATGCCATGAACTTACTCATGCAAATGTTGAGGCTTTTGTTAGGAGTGGTTTAAATAATATGGATAATAAGTAAGCAATTTGGGAAATTATAGAGCTGCCTTTGGCCTGATTTTGTATCTTGTCTTCATGTCTCTTTCATGTATACCAGTAAAACCAACCTTGCAGTACACCTGCCTGCAGAACTGGAAACCAACAGCATTTTTTTTTTCTTGTTTTCATAATTTTTTGCTAAGAGCATTTGGATGAAGCGCTCGCTTGGAGAAAAATAAGTGCTATATTTTTACCTGTTTCCATGTATGCGTGAGACAAGAACGTTGTAGATGAGATGGAATATTTGCTGTGGTCTGGACAAATAGATACTCGTATTTTTTTGTAGATCTGCTTTGATTTACAGCATGTAGTCTCAAATGAATGGTCAGAAGCACATGGTGGGATGAAAATTTGTTGATTGATAACTCACTGTTTTTTTTTTCCCTGAAAGAAGAATGACACTATCAAATGCCCTATAGTTAGCAGAATGAAATTTACGGTTTAGTAAGAACTGGAGCCTGAGCTAACAAAACTATGTGAAAGGATGTAGAATGCGCCTTCAGTCTTCATGTCTATTTTGGATGATTTATAGGAGCTTGATGAGGCATGTATATACGAAAAGCCCGTACTGAATTTGTCTTAGTAGCGTTACGTTGCCACCTGCAATGTTCTGCTTTTGTCTGTGCTGTCATTGATTTTTCAGTCTTGTGGTCCTTGACTTGCTGTCAGTTTCTTTAACCTAAGTGATGGCAATTATGTGGATGGCAGAAAAGTTCGTTTCATACTTGGTTTTCACATATTAAAAGTGGAAAATATGTCATGTTTGTGGTTTAGATTTTTGCTTCTTAATATGTATGTTAAATATTAATACATATGCCTGACATTTATGTTTCTAACTTTGAAAAAGGTGGTGAAGAGACTTACGTCTGGTAGCCTGAAATGGTTATCCCTCTGAGATTTCTGATGAACTGTTATAACACATGCTTGACTGGGCCTACAGTAGAAACATTTCATTAAAATGTCAGGTTGCAGAAGTAAGATGAATGTAGTCGTACCAGCAAAGCTATATGTTCCTTTTTGTGTTTTTGTCAAACTAGTCTTCTGAGTAAAAAAGGCAAGGCCTGTAAAAGCTTGGGTTTTGCTGGTATCTGTTTTAAGGTGACTGTGCCATCCCAGCTCTGTGAGTCAGTAATCCCTCTTCTTTGCATGCTTACTAGACATACCTCTCTGTAAAAAACGTGCACTGTGGGTGCAAGCCTTTCTGGCTACTGTCTTTGGGTGGATATTTGCAGGGTAGATCTTTACCTGCAGCATATGCTTGTGTGTATGTATAAGTTATTCAGATGAAGGACAAAACCGCAAAAGTTGTCCTTTCTGGATATTTGTAGGTTGTTTGTGAATAATTGTGAATGTTTCTGGAATGACCAAAAAGATCTATTACAAGAACCCAGGAACTTTTAATATTTCTAATGTATCTTACAGTGTCCATCTAGGCATACCTGGGCTGCTCCAGTTCTCCATGAGCCCTAGGGTTGTGTTCCATTAGGATGTCTTCTCTGGGAGAAGATAAATTTGTTACTCCTTTGTTACAAAAAGGATGAAACTGAATATTTGTCTCAGAACATGAACAGTATTTGTGTTTGCTACTAGCAGCAAGCTGGAATATTTTACTTCTGTAAATTTTTAATGTCTGACAACATGTCTGCCAGTGTTAACTAAGCAAGTGTTAACTAGATAACAACAAGAAGAAGGAGAGAAACATGTCAGATGAGTTTGACATTGAACTTGTCTATTCAGTAAGAAGGGAACTGATATTTTAGAGGAAAAAAAATCTTTTTCACTTTAAGGTACTTAAATGACAAAATACATATTTTCAGAGGAGTGTTCCTTTATTAGGAGAAGCTGTACATCCTGCCACCTTTACAACTTCTGAAGCACAAATACTTATGGATTTAGGACAGGTTGTCTTGAGAAAGGTTTAAACTTTACTAAAAGTGAAATTATTCTTATCCTATAATAAGAATATTCTTATGAGGCATTACAGCTTGTAAATCTTACCCATGCAAATAAGACGTTCAAGAAGCATCTGCAGTTCCTGTAGCTAGGATAATCTGTGCAAGTTCTAGGAAATCTTGTGCTGCAGGGCATGGGTGGGTGGCTGGAGCTAAGAGCAAGTATAACTCCGTGGTGCTGTATTTTTTTATTAACAACAGCATTCCTTTAACATTGGTATTTCATGGTTTTATGTGCGCTATGGAAGTTTTATATCTTTGCAGTACTTCTAAAATGTTTACTTTCATTGACTTGATACTTTCATTGACTTGATTATTTTTGGATTGCAAGTCTTCTTACAGATGCCATGAAAATAGGAGTAGCCATTTAATGCATATGCATATAGTAGACTACACTAATCTTTCAAGTCAGATTATTTTTTGTTCTTTGTGGGTTTTTTTTTTTTTTTGGTAAACCTTAAAGAGTCTGCAAAGTACAGGACCTTATGAATTAAGAGCGTAGGAGCAGCACCAAGAACTGGGCTCAAGACAAGATTTGCCAGTTTTATCTATCAGTTATGCTGAAAAGTGTCCTTCACTGGCATTGCCTTTAAGAATGTGGGAGTGGTTTTGGTACACTGTTTGTATAATGGCCTACTTCAAGGCATTAAAAAAGATAGCTACTCGATTTAAAAAGTACAGTATTAGCCAAATGATGCAGTTGTATCTGAGGCTGAAACTTCCACCCAGCCGTGCGCTGGTGCACCCCTGGAGGAGGGGGGACATCGGGTTGCTTCTTTCTGCAGCTTGAAAGGAAGGGTGAACACAACAGCGGCACTGAGAAGACCAGAAGGGTCTTCATAAGGATCCATCCTTATGCATGGATCCGCATAACTGAAAGAACTGAGGAGAAAGACCAGAAACGCTGGTGGTTTAGTGGTCCAGACCTCATGGCCTCACCAGCCCTTCCAGGCCCTCCCTAGGGTCTCCCTCCCATTCAGTCCAGCCCAGATCATCAGGGGCAGCCATCCTGGCAATCACTTTTCCCAGGACAGTCTCTGAGATACACAGAACAAAAAGATGTGGCTAAAATGATTTACTGTGCTATCCTGGAAGGGGATTTTAGATGGAAGTCTTATCTCTCTTTTGTCCCATGCGTCACTTGTGGGGTTTTTTTATTTATTTATTTTAGGAAGTATTATAACTATTTCACTCTTCTTTACATATCATCACACACACAGTACATAAAATACAAGCATTAGGGGAAGAGCAATAAAGAAATTTCGTCTTCTGTGTGTCACTGGTCTTGGATCTTTTCTTCCAAGAAAAGGAGTCCTAAAAGGAGTACATGTATCCGTCACATATTTTTTAGGTTTTATGTGTTCGTGGTTTCTTCTTCTGCTATGATTGAAAGGCCAAAGAGTGGGTCTTTTGGTGGGTTGCAAAATGGAAACTGTTTGATTCTGAGATTTGGTCATGGGGAAGCCCATGTTCGGGCAGTCCTAGCAGTGAACTGTGTGATCCTTTGACTACAGTGGGCTGGGGAGGTGGGTGCTTTTCAAGGTGTGTGCAAAGGCACCAGTGTAGTTGAGTATGCAGTGAGTTTCAAACTTTGGTTATGGGAAGTGGAGAGGATGAGTGGGAAGAGAAGACCCAAACTTAATCTATGTGTAGATGTAGGCCTTTATATTTTCTTTCCCAGCCTGGGAAGTTGGCATTACTGGTTCGCAACAGGCATTTGTTCCTAAATGTAGCTTAGCAGCACTATCTGCTGGTAAAGACGAGGTGTAATCTTTTGTGAAGAAATAAAGAATAGAATTTAAGAAAAAAAATTGCCAACATCATCTTTTGAGAGATACTTTAATTATACCCTTAATGAAATACTACAGATTGTTTGTAATAGGATGCGCCTTTTATCTGGAGTTATGATACAAACAATGGATTTAAATTAAATGGCAAAAGTTTTATTCCCCATTCTTGTATACTGCAGAAGGATTCATTCAGTTTTCTGCCTGAAGCTAGAGAGCTTCCAGTTTATCAGTACTCTTAATTCTTCTATTGGTACCTATAATAATGGTGCATTTCAAAAGCTTAGAGAATTTTAATTTTGATTTCTTATCACTTGCATGCTTTCCAAAGTTGTGAAGCATGCCTACTTTCTTCTCCATTTCAAGTTTTTATAACTGTTTTAACAATAGCTAGCAATTCCTTTACAGCAGTAATTGCAAACAGAAATACATTTTTTATGCTCCTAATAACCCGAGTTGTTTATTTTGCTTTTAGTGATAATTAATTCATTGGACTTTCCTGTCACTTTTCCACACAAATTATAGTTCTTATAAAATATGAGCATAATGGTCAAGCAAACAAATCACTATTGAATATACTAGATAAATTTATAATTTTGAAAGGGTCAAGTTCTGTTGTTGTGTTATTTTGTTGCTTCATCTTAGGATGCTTTGAAAGAGAATTTTTTTTAAGGTTGTTTCCTGCAGAGTTAGTTGTTATTGGGAAATAGTGTAAAGAGAAGGGTGATATTGAAATACCTTGCATGCGTGAAAGGGATTTCTACATATCATGTAAAGGTAAAAAAAAAAAAAATCAGTTTGCTGCAAGCTCTCTGAGCTCATGCCATGTGCAAACTAATCGTACATTTGACTTGTGTGCCAACATCTTTTATAGATAAAACCTGTAAGCAAAACAGGTTGGTGCCTGTTGAGAAATGTGTTGATACAATGAAGGAAATCTTAGTGGAGTAGGCATTTCAACTAATATTGCTACAATTTAGATGCCATTAAAAATATCTTGCCTTAAACTAGGATGTTTGTTTGGCAAGTATCCAGAACAGAGGAATGAATAACTGCCCTGTAGTTTCATAACTTTTCTCATTAGGACACAAATATGTCATGTGCTTGCATGATTATGCTGTGGATTCATGAAACATATACATAAGAGCAACATACCTACTGTGCTTTTATGATATGATAGGTATCTAAGTGAAACTGTTTTTTAAATTATTTTAGGGCAGAACTTTTATTCGCATCAGATGTGGTTGCACAATAGATTCTGCAAGTTGCAGAGAGGGATAGAGGTAACTACATGGGCTGTTCATCACCATCTTCTGCCAGGTGTTGTCAACCCCTCAGAGCTGCTCTCTGAGCTGCAGGTGTATTCACTTGTGGGGGATCTAAATTGTCTTGTTAACAGTTGCTTTCCTGTGACTTGCATTGTTTTGATAGTGCTGTGTTAGGGGAAAAGTAAATATGTAGCAGAATATTGTAAACTGAAAAATATTTATTCACATTCAGATTTCATTTACTGACAGACTTATGTAGAATCTGTTTTATACTTTACCCTATTGTTATGTAGAACAATTTCCACAAGATAAACATAGGTCAATATTGTGACTTGAAAAACGATGCTGGTAAACAAAATATGAGTTGAAATATGATGTCCTTTTTGTTGCTTTTGCAATTCCTCTGGAGAGATTATGGAAAATATCAGACATCTATTAAGACCATGATTTAGTATGAGTGAGAATTACAGGTCCATACTCTGACAGTTCCTGTGGGAAAAAGTGTACTGCTACAAACAAAAGTATCTTGTAGCTAATGCTTATATTATCACTAGAGGGCAGTAAATACAAACACTGAATTATGTATCTTACCAAAAACCTGCCTTTTTTTTTTAATGGATAGAGAAGCCTTTATTCATTTCAGCTGCTACGTTTTGCTACTTATTCCCCCCTCCTAATAATCCAGAAGATTTTTTCCTCTTTATTTCAGTCTGTTCAGCAACTTAAAATACTTTTATTTGGTTCACAAGAGATATATATCACATCTTCAAATAAAATGACCGTAGCTCAGGCTAGTCCATTCTTTTTAAGGAATGAAGTTTGGCAAACCAGGAGGCTGCGAGAAGCCCTTTTTTACAGCAACATGATTATGCTACAGATATGAACCTTAAAGCTGAGGCTTCTTCCCGAGGGTTTTTTGTCCCAGTTGCAGCCATCCCTGGTTCATGGGTGGGCACCAATTGCTGCAGTTCCTGGAACAACTCCCAGGGTTTGTAACATCCCTCGAGGTGTTTTATTAGCCTCTATAAATCTTCTCTCCTTCCAATAAGGGAGGCTTAGGTGGAACTCAGAAGTTGGGTGATGCTGGCTGATTCAGCGTAGTTTCCCTAGCTGTCCTGCTATATTTTCTTCCAGACTGGTCCTGCCTGTTTGGTGGCTCAGCCAAGTCCATCCCTAAGCCCTTGCTTCTGGATGAAATGACTGTTCTTGTCTCCCTGTGCCAAGCAGACTTTCCATTTTGTAGGTAGGCTTTTTGCTGGGGCTCCTCCCAGTGTAAACTCTGGACCAATTTGACCAATTCTATGAGGATGGTCATGTTTGTGACCAGCAGGAAAAGAATTTGCCATATATGATTATTGCTGCTCTTGGTGCTTGAAGCTCAGTATAATGGTGATTTCTGATATTTTCAGACAGGATTCTCATTTGGTTCAGGAGATGCAGTCTATATGTTCCCATTTATAACACACAGTACTTTTTTGAACACTAAACTCTGTGAAGCATTTAGCTGTTTTCTGGCATCCTTGTACTCAGGATTGACACTCAGGCTTCTTTTTCATGAGAAGAACCAAGAAGTTCATAGCACAGCTTGGCAGTCAGTCTAGGGGAGTGCAGTTGAGAATTCAAAAGCACTGTTCTACCTTCAAAGCTAACCACATTTCTGCTGGAGTTTCCTTATTACCATCTGCTGACCTGTGGAAGGAAAGACTAAGATCATAAATTATGTCTCCTGTGGGATAGTTCCAAAGTACTGTAACTGAGTCAACAAGCTGGCTCTTAAGCCTTCTTCACATCCTTTTCCTCAAGCCTGACTCATTGCCATCTTGCTTTCCTGTTGACTGAGCCTTCTGGAGCCTTTGCTTACTAGCAGGAGCCAGATGGCAACAGTAACACCTCACTTAAAGGCTCAGGATTTTTCCTGGGCCTCTGAAGGAGCAATAATTCTCCTCATTGTGCCTGTCAGTAGTGTTTTGCCATGTGTTTGAGGGCCTGCAGTGGATATGGAAAGGGGTCTTTCTTTGGAAGTTGGATCTTGGACCCGAGCCGTAGGATGAGTCCGTGTGCTCAACAGGCATCTGCAGGGGCTTGTGATAAATCATGCGCATCAATGATGGATAAAAGTATTGGATCCTCACTTACATTGGTGAATTATCTATTATTTGTCCATTTGCAAAACACACAGGCTTCCTTTTTCTTGGGGGGCAGTATCCCTTTGGGATGTCCTGTTGTGTTTCTTTCCCCTCTGACCCCATAAATCCTCCCAGAGTTCCTGCTTTCTAGGGTATAGCCCATCGTGGGGTGTGCTCCTTGTCACTGGGTCTGTAACTGTCCAGTAAACTATCTTGAATGACAGTTTATGAGTGGTGTCAACAAACAAAACAAATGGCTCGCTGTGACTTTTTTATCCTCAAAATTGATTTTTTTCCCCAATTTTTCTATTAGCTGAAAAATTTCATAGTATTGACTCACTTCCAGATCATCAGTGAACAAAATTGAGTACTATAACATAGTATCGGGTCCAATAGAACCTGACTTGAAAATGTTCCATGTGGTGAAGACTTCCTGTTGATGGTTGTTAGAAATCAGTCAGTAATCAGGTTCTTAATTGATTACTCTGCATCCAACTTGCAGAGTAATATACACCACACAATACAAAATATATAATTCAGTTTTTCTATTACTTTACCCAGGACTGGTGTTTTGTGAAGTGGCCTGGAGTTACCAAGCCATCCTGATTATAAACTGTGGTTGGCGCAGTGTTAGCATTTTTGCACTCTATTGGAATGTATCTTTTTTTTTCTTTTTCTTTTTTTTTTTTTCAAAACTTGCTGAACATCACTGTTCCTGGGATTTCTGCCTCCTCTTTTATGACCCTTGTGAGGAAAGGTACCCAGGCTTGTTGATTAAATAATGTATATCATTCCCTGTGGGTTCTAAGATTGAATCATTTTTTTACCCCTCAAGGTCACTGTTTTATTTCTTTCTAACTATGCAGCAGTGCTTATTGCAAACTTCCTTGTTTTCTGTTTTTTTTTTATTATTATTTTTATTTATTTATTTATGTTACTTGCTTATTGTCATTCCAAACTTTACTTTTCTCATTTCCATCTGCTTTTCTTGACGAGAACAATCATAGAAAAATGTCAGTATTCCCCACAACACACACTCACGCACACACTACTTTTATCTTCAGAGATATACGTTTGTAGGAGAACATGGATTTTCCTTTCAGATTGCCAAATTTCTCTTAATCTCTAATTTACAATGTTCTTATCTCAGAGTACTCTGTCTCTTTATTTGTGTGTGGCAGCTACTTGCTCTATACACGTCTACTCGCCACAACAACCCCCTCTAATTATTTGCTAATTAGAATTATTCAAATTCTACCTTTGAAGCCAATTGTTTGCTTTTTCCAAATTGGGAACTGAGGATGAAAATCAGCAAAAACAATTACCATAAATCAGTGCAGATGTGGATGTTCCAGATATAAATTTAAAGTAGTCAGTCATGTTCTTCCATGTAACCACAGTCATGGGACAGAATCAGTGAAGTCATGCTGGTGAATTATGTCACAGTAGTTGGTAGTTTTATGACATTTAGATTAGGAGACTCAGAAAAAAAAAACTCATACAAATTAGGAATAAAATGCCAAAATCAGTGTAATTTCCTACTATTAATGTAGTTATTTTGCTACTAAGATATATTAAAATATAAAGTATCTTGTAACATATTGGTACATGGGAGGAAAAATAGCGTCCTGATAATATATGCTACAAGAATTTGTCTGATTCAGTGAAATATGCATGTAGTTTTCCTACAGACTTGTAAACACCTTAGAAAAAGATAGAAGTAACAGAAAAGTCTCCATGAACCATAAAATCTCAATAGAAGAAATAAAACTGCTAATAGTTTTATAGATAACATCCTTCAACAAATTCAATAAACTAGAATTCAGTAGTTCTAATGGGTATGTCTTTGTCTCATACATTGATGGGGAATAAAAAGATCAAAGTTTTTTTATGCATCCTAAGAACCTAATATAATTTATATAATGGCTTTTTAAAATATTCCCTATTTAATACAAGCTTTGGGTTTTTTTAGGACAGTTTTAGTAAGATATAACTAGGAAATAGCCTTTGAAGTGCCAAGAAAAGTGCTGAAAAGCCCTTAGCTTTGCAACACCCAGAGTTACTGCCAGCTTCAGCCAAGCCGTCATACAGACGTACGTGCCTAACTTGTTAAGTAGCCAAAAGTAAATAACTATTGTTATGATCTTCTAAGTCATGATATGAATAGCTTAAGGCTAAGGAATGGGTGCTACTCCCAAGAACATTCCTGAAGATTTCTTTTTTTTGGATCGTTTTCTCCCCTTTCTCCATCCTGGGTAGGCTACAGCTCTTTTATACATTTGTGCTGCAGTGGAAATATTCATGGAGCCTCTCCATCTGGGAGTTCTTGGGTGGGGAAGAATCTAATTCCCCTTCCCCAAGGCTGCCTGGTCCCAGCTTATGTGCCTTGCCCTGTGCAAAGGAGGTGGTGTGTGATGGGGACACTGCAGCTCCCTGCCACTGCCCCCTTGCCTCCCAAATTGCTGTGATTTTTGGGGTGGGTAGAAGGTAATCTTGCAGCGTATTTAATGTGAAAAATCAACGACAATATTTTCAATTCTTAGAGCTGATACTGGGTAGGTGGCAGCAGTGCTGTCTTGTGGATGATCTGGAAACAATGCAACACAGATGTGAAGCCTTTATTTAGCATTACAAAGCAGAGATGGAACAAGCTGGAGAAATATTTTCCAGAAATACTTTTTAGACTATTTTAATGTCATCCTAAATCTATAATAACCTAGATCTGTTTTAAAAATTAGTTATCTTATAGCTATGTTGCTATTTAGGTCAAGGATGGTTGTTCTAGTATATATGATGTGTTCATTCATGTGTTCTTTGTTTTTATGTAATTTAAGGAGAGCAATGATTTCCATATGAAATGCATTATATATGCGCTAGATGATTTCCCGACTGTATCCAGTTGTCACATTGCTGTACATTTCTCTCTTGGAAGGAAGAAGCTTTTTTAATCTTATATTTCCCCCTATTGATTTTTCCAGGTTTGGTTCTTTTTCAAGCACATAGTATTGCTGACATTGCTGTGTAGCATCATCCAGAGAAGTTGAAACCACTTCAGCCTAAAGCTTCCTTATGACTGTTGTTGGTCAGCATCTTCCAATGAATCAGCAGTGTGGCCTTGGGCTGAACACTGCACCTCATTCAGCTTGTCCTTAGGCACTTCCTCATTCTCGTATTAGGAAACTCTCCCTTCTTTTGATACAACAAAGACTCAGAAATTTGCCGCAGTAATGCATATGCCTTATATAAAGTGGTGCAAAATAATGTCCTTCTCCTAAGTTTTTGTCTCTGAAAGGCAGATGGTGGGATATTTTATTTAATGCTCTGAGTCAGCTCACTGACACGCTTCATTTTCAATTAATCCTTTTTTTCTGTGTGTGTGTGTGTGTGTTTTTTTTTCCTGAGAGATATAGCTATAATTGATCATATTACTCTGGAAAGGCAGAAAGAGCAAAAGTTGAATAAATGCAGTGCGAATCTGAGGATTCTTATGTCTTTGTTCTGGCTTCTCCATGGAAACCTCAAACTTACTGGGAGTTACAAGACTCTGCACATGAACCGTTTCATCTTAATAATAATTGCTTTTATCTACTAAAATAAAATAAAAAGCAGTAGAGAAGGACTAGCAGACTGGGCTAATGGGCTGAGCAGATCAATTTTTAATCTAAGTAGCAGAAAAATCCAAAAACATTTTCATTGTTAGCAGTACATCTTAATTGTTCAGAAATTCCAATAGTTTTGTTTCTCTTTCTTTCTTTTTTTTTTTTTTTTCTTTTTCTTTTCGGGGTGGGGGGAGGGAGAAGTAAAAAGGTCATGCATTTCCCTTGCATATGAGAAGTTAAAAACATTAGACAAGCCACATGAATGTACAGAATAGTCATTTTCCCTGTCGTGCATCCGTTGAAGAGACATGGCAGATCCCACTGAAACCGAAAGAGGTTAAGCTAATTCCTTTTGAATGGAGTGAGTGCTGCAGGCGGGGGTGCCGTTATTAAACGGCATTTGCCATAAGAAAGAAGAAATGCCCCGTTGCAGGAGGGCCATCCGTGGTGACCAATCGGCAGTGTCTGTGCACCCTGTCACTAGCCCCTGCATTTCTCTTTTCGGGTGACACACTATTGGCTGCTAGTTAGACTCTATGGGAGGGATTACTGACACTCTGTGGCTTCCCCTTCAGGTCCTTATTTGGTAGCTGTTGATAGAACAAGACTTTCCAGCAGCTGAGCATCTTGCCATACATTATTCATTAAGTCCTGGTGTTCAGGAAATATGCATATCCCTAGCTCTTCAGATATTTCTTCAACTCATGCAGTCTGTCTGTTCAGCCTAGCCTCTGAAGGTCTGGAGTTTTACAAATGGCATTTATACAGTCGGAAGAGCACTCGTTTGGATTTCATTGCAGAATGTCTTGTGTACACCTAATTGCTGAGACTCTGAAGATCAGCAAAAAGAATTAAGAGGGAAACAGAAGTGATCTTTCTACTTGAAAGTATTTGCAGTATCCTATAGCGAAGAACTGAATAGTTTAGATTGGTAGTATCAAAAAAACAAAAATGCCTGAGGCAAACTATTTACTCTCAGTTTCTTGGGGCTACATAAAGGTAGGATTTTGTTTTACCTTTTAAGAATGTTGATATGCAGATATGTTGATATGCATGGTTACTGGAGAGCATGTGTATTTGTGGGCAATATGACTCTGAGTAATACGACTGTAAAGAGGAAAATCAGGAAAGCAAGCCTTTGTTCAGCAGTGCGAATGAGCCGCACGGTGTGCAAGCTTCCTTATAACCTGCGCTGGGACTTAAAAAATAGCATAGCTGTAGTGCATAGTTAGAAGTCATAGAAACCAGAAGAAGTCACTGGAGTTTAGGATTTTTTTTTCCTAATAACTAGATTACGCTACAAGGCTATATTTCTGCACATTAAAGGATTAAAAAAAAAAACTGTGATACTATACAATAGGAGAGTGCATGATTAAAAAGACAAGGCTGAGGATAATGGGTGCATGTATGACTCATACTGGTTTTCATAGCTGAAGAAATGTGCGATTATCACCAGTGTGCTCGAGCAGCATTTTCTGGTAACCTCTGTGTGTGAGAGTGTTTGTGAGACAGCTTATTGATTAAAACACTGGGAGCCTTAAAATTGTCCTCTTCTAGTATTGATCTAAATTGTTACGTAGAGCAGCTTAGAACTAGCCTGAAACTGTGTAATACTAGTAATTAGAATTAAATGAGCTTTTGCCTCTTTCGTGGTAAAGTTTTGCACAATGAATTAATATACTAGCATACAGAACTACTCAAACTCACTGAATACACAATCACATTTGGACTTTGTCGTATCCCTACTTACGTGGATGCTGTTGCCTTTGTAATCTGGTTTATGAAGTGGTAATAAAATCATCCTATGCTTGACACAGAAAGCTGTTCTAAATTATCTCGTTTCAAAGGAAATTCTCATTTCCCCTGAACTGAATAATGCAAGAGCTGAATTAGATTATTAATAAAAATACAAGCATTGTGTTTGCACAACTGAATTTCTTATGCCCCTTTGTATTAATATCTGCTGTCATCATTGCTTCTTTCTTCGTTTTTCGTTTTTTTGGGTTTTTTTTGTTGTTGTTAAGCAGAAATGCAGGACTCTCATTAGGTCATTGTGACCATTCTTGGCAAATGCTGGGTTGTTACAGTATATTCTCAAGGATTTTGTTCACTCATCTCTGAAGAGACTGGATTCCATTATGCCAGTTAGATGGATTTCCTCCTCTTTTACCAAAAATAAGATAAATTCAACCAGAAGTAGAGCATTTTATTATAATTTGCTTGGAAGTGTTTCCTGGAATGCCGTGCAGCTATTGTGTAGCTCCTACATTATGCATCACAAATATTTGATCACAGATCTTCAACAACATTTCATGATTACTGTAAAATGGAGATATAATTTGTCAACTGAATTCCAGCAGAGCCGGATAGCTGCAGCTGATGACATATGATAAAATGTCCTCAGTACAAACAGTATCTTATACTGTCTCTAGGCAATGATTTTAGTTAAGGAGCTATTTGAATAGTTTTAGCACATGACCTTTTAAGTTCACGATTTACACGTTTTAGGAAAAAATGTGAAGATGGGCAAAGATGATCTGTTTTTTTCTGGCATTTGAAATTTTAAAATGTAGGGTATTCTTGAGATTCGGAGGAAGAAGGGAGTGCTTTATTCTCAGAGATGGCTACATCTCTAAGAATGTAGCTGTTGTAGCTACAAGTATTTACATCCCTGATTCAATAGATATTTTGCATAGCAATTCTGTATGTTCCAAGCTATCCTTCATATTTTGTTAAATTATATTTGAGAAACTGAATGTCATGATGGCATATTTCTCTCTGGCTTTCATTGAGCATCTTTTTTTAAAACATAGCTACCACTTACCGCAAAGACAGGTTTAGGGATATATACTTCACTGTAGAAATATGAGCATGACCTTGGTATTTATTAAGCACCTGGCATTCAAACTGAAACCTTTATCGAGAATGCTACTGAAATCGAAGATATTTTTATGTAGCTAAGCTATTAGAGCAGAGTACTTGCTTAATGATAAGGCTGGCCTATATAAAGTTCATTGACTCATTTTCACAGAATATGAGACTTCAAATCCTTTTTGAGTTTTAAAAACATTTTTTAAAATAACAGACAATTCATAAACATCATGTGCTTACTGTGTGTATTAGGCTTAATATTCCGGCTGTTATTTGGATGGTGCATGTATGCATTTTATCTGTGCAAGTTTTTAGATTTTTTTTTTCTAGAAGAGGGGTAGCCAGAAAGGTCATAACTGCAACCTGCTGCCTTGTGGGATTGAGGACCTGTGCAAGGAGCATGCACAGGAGGGCTCCAGCTCCTCAGCGTGTTACGGACTCCCATGCAGGGCCTCAGAATGTAGCTGATTCCCATAGGGGAGGACATGCAGGATGGGCCTGCTGGGGCATGGACCATATCCTTCCCTTCACCTTTGCTGCTGCTTCCAGCGGTTGCAGTGGAAGCAGCTGCTTCCACAGTCCTTAAGCTGCAGCAGATCCATCCTGAAGGGATCTTCAGGAGTGGAAGGCCGGGGTGGACGAGGGGCATCCCGCCAGACATCCCTGCCACAGGTGGTTCAGCACAGCTCCTCTCCTTCCCTAAGAAGCCACAGGCTACACCTTTGCTTAAGGCTTTTGCTACTGAGTTAAGAGTTTTATGCAAAAAAAATGTGAAAAGTTCTAAAGTGGAATCAGTGAACACCATGTATGCTAAGCACATGGTCAACACCTTTCCATCGCCATGAATTTATTCTGTAAGTGGATCTTCTCCATGTCTTTAGACTGGAAGTTCCTTGCTACCATGATGTAAACTCTTCCCAAATTATATTAGTGCACGGGAATACTATCTGGGAACATCATTATTGCAGAAAACTGCCCACATTTTTTTCCAAAAAGCCTAGTATCAAGCTAGTATCAAAAAAAAACTGTATTTTTCCCCACAAAAATATTTAATAATAATAATAAACCTAGGTTGACAGCAGTAACATATAAGCAGAGATAGACACACATTGGGCTTCATCACAAAAGGATCTGAACTAACTCATTTCTCAGTTTGTAATCTGTTCTTTGGAGATGACAGCTCTTTGGGAAATTATCTTAGTCTATGCGAGATACGCACATTTATTGTTGTGTATCAGAGTTGTAACTCCTCAGACATCATAGATTCTTAAACTGAGGTGACATGCAATTTTGTCACTTCGTGAAATTTTTAATCTTGTGCCTGTGATATTTTTTCTATGATGAGAGTAAAAGAAAAACATTAAAATAAATCAGAAACAAGTAAAATAAAAATCATGCTGAAGGAATTTTTTTTTTCAGTCAATACTTTACTAAACTCTGTTCCTGTGACATCAGTATCCAGCAGCAAAGAGCTGCATAATTGACTTATTGGACAGTTTATAGCCTATCGATTCCCAGGGAAATTTTGTAGACAGTAATGAGTGGCTAGGATGTACCAAAGAGGCACAGATGCATCATTTTTCCAGGCTAACAATGCCTAGAATGTAAAGTTGGAAAATCTTTCTTTCTGAAGGGTTCGGTATATCGCTGGCTCAGCTGAAAATATCTACTTCTTCTTTCATGTGCTGAGTTGCCCATGATGTAATATACAATATTTGTGTATTAGTAACAACAGTTTTGATGCATTATAATTCATTTTCTTCAACTAGGAAAGTATGCAGCGTCTACTTCTTTCAGTTCATTAAATATTAACATCTGGTGATAGTGAGAGGAGTTTTTCATGTTTTTCTTGGCTTATTTTGAAAAAAGGGCCAGACGTTGTTTTCTGTGGTGATGAACAGTGGGAATATGGAGAGTCTAGCCAAGTTTCAAGCGCTTCAGTGAGGCACTTCTGGATGATTGGACGATGTTGACTCATAGGAGTAACAGAAACTCCTCAGATTTACTCTGAGGGAGCCATATGAGAGCTAGGTAGAGGTTCATTCTAAAATAATAATACAGGATTGTCTAAATCTGTGGGAAGTTAATGCTCTGCAGCAACATTCAGCCTGTGGATGGGTGCACTTGGGACAAAATTTAATTCTGAGAACGCAGTGCAGTTAGCAAAGTTTTTGTACTTG
The DNA here is from genome assembly GCF_059628265.1 of Tinamus guttatus. NCBI lineage: Eukaryota > Metazoa > Chordata > Aves > Tinamiformes > Tinamidae > Tinamus > Tinamus guttatus. The sequence goes on along the minus strand of NW_028288707.1, from coordinate 682,977 downwards.
GGGAAAACTCTTTTCCAAAAGACTGGATGTTAAACATCAGAATATTAAGTAAAATATAGGTGGACTAAACTGTGTTTTAATCAGTAAAAATATATGAGCATCTCTGTTACTGCCAGCTCTTTTTGTTTTACGTTCTCAAACAGATTTTTGTGTCATTTTTTTGTGCTATTTTTTTCTTGTTTTTTTTTTCATTCAGGAGCAGCATTATTCCCCTGCATCAGAAACTGCTGCATATGGTCTTCAGCTTCCCATATCTTACTGTGGATGACAGTCATGAGGTTTTGTCATATTTAATTAAAAAAATAAAATCAAAGCAGCCTTCTAAACTCCTTCTTAGTCCAGATGTCAATTAAAGCCATGCTGGTGTTGCGTCAGCAACTTGGGAAAGGATTTGAGGACATCGTGCTTTGCAATTCTTGAGAGCCCAGGGCTCCTCTCACCAAGTTTGCTGTCAGCAGGAGGGCTTTGCAGAAGCCACGGGACTCGTTTTATTGCATGCACATTTTCAACAGCAAGGATTCAACAGCACTGATTGCACAGAGTGTAATCTCCAGGTTTCATGCTGAGTGTTTAGGCGACTTACGGGCATGAGAGGAGGTGGGAAAGCCCGACTTTGCATCAGACCAGTTAGGAGCATAGGACTGGAGGCTGCCAGATCCTTTTAGTCCCATATTAATCCTCTGTATTTGTGGATATGCATGCAGTAACTGCCTACAGGATCATTGAGGTTGGAAGGGACTTCTAGAGATCATCTAGTCCAACCCCCTGCTCCAGCAGGGACACCCAGAGCACGTGGCACAGGGTCGCAGCTGAGGGGGTTTGGAAGATCTCCAGAGAAGGAGCCTCCACAACCTCCCTGGGCAAGCTGTCCCAGTACTATTTGGAAATTCTTAAAGAACATCTATGCCACAGGTTACTAAGTGATTCCCAGCGCTTGGTAACAAACCTCAAAGATCAAAAGCCAAAATGATATTCACTAAAGGAAGACAGCAGAAGAGACTGAGGTCATCATGATGTATTCAATCTCTGCATTTATATGACATTATTTCAGTGTAACTCAGAAATAGACCTCACACCAAGGCGCAGAAGAGGCAAAAACCACTGCAGTAGTTCCCACCAGTCTCAGTTTCAACCATTTCAACCATTTTTTTCTGGTTGAAAAAAATTCCTTCAAGCTACTAGCCATTATTAGCACTGAATGTGCAGACAGGACACCAGTCAAGCACTGGAGAAAAAGTAATAGCTTCGGAAGCATCAGCAAGCCCTCTTTTCCCTAAGTAGAACTAGCTTTCAGTATTGTCACATAAGGAAAACCCTGTTCCTCTTCTCCCCTAATTAAGTTTATGATTCAGAAAAGGAAAGAAAAATCCTTCATAATTCTTGTATGAGATAAGTACAAAAAAAAAAAAAAAAAGCATAGTGGGAGCAAACATCAAACTATTCTCCTTTCAAACTTGAAAAACCTTAAAAGTAGTTGGCGATTTCCTAAACAGCGTGTGCCTTTAAATTGGTAATTAGGTGGCCTTTTTTCAAAAGAGGGAAAGCAACCAGTAATGTAGCTGCAAAAACAGTATTGCCAAGCTAGGAGTGTTGATCAGGAAAAAGTGGATGTAAGGACGTGTTTCAGAGGATTCACTGGAATTAGCTGAATTAAATTAAGAAAGAGAATATAGGCCAAATATTGAAGACGTAATAGATAGGCTGGTGATAGGCCTGGAAGTTAATGCAATTGTGTCAACTTCTGACATTTTATTAAGATTCCTATAGGTGGTATTTAATTGAAATACAGTTTCTGAATTCAGTCTGGGAACAAGTAATTCTGTGAGTTCTTCAGTTTTTACCTTAAAATTTCTCATCTTAATGCTTTCATTAAAAAAAAAGGCATGCAACCATGTTTTATGTGTGTGTTAATGGTTTAAAGAAAGACTTTTAAAAATATTCTAGGGATCAGCAAACTTTGTTTTCTAATATTCAGCATTGATGACAAACATCTGAACTCATTGTAAAGGTGCGTACTGCTTCCATGCGTATTATTTCACCCTGTCCTTTGTAGTATTTGCGAGTGCAGTTACAGTATGGGTCTAATTTTCAGAAATCTGTTGAGCACTTGGTAGCACACTGCTATATGTGAGATCAAAGTTGAGCCTTTGGCTTGTGACAAAAGCAGAATTCAGTCTTTGTAGCAGGAAGTTCCTGGGCTGATGGCATGTCAAGACAGCAGGAAGAGTGCAGTGGCTAATGGCTAGGATGTTATATTACAGGTAATTTTTATATAACACACTGTGTGCAGCAAAGCAATTGGCGACTTACAAAGACACTGTGAAGAAAATAGCACCTTCCACGACGCAAGGCCTCTTTGAAGAAGGGACTTTGATGATTGGAAAGGAGGTGGTTAGTGTTTTGTCTAGTGCTTTATCTCTAATAGGCAAATAAATTACCAGTTTTCAGCATAGAGGAATGTTTACAGGAATATGTTCTGAAGATAGCTTAATGTAACAAATAATCATAACTGGGTGAACAAGGTGATTCTGAAAATGGCACAAATTATTTGGCTTAGTTAAAATAAAAGATGACTGAGAAAGCAAACAGCAAAATGAAAGGGTGGCACAGTGGTGGGCAACATTCAGTAGTGACAGTTGGAGGAAAATGTACATTGGAAAGAGTTCTTTGAATTGCTAATAAATATTGCTGAGTTCTATTTAGTGATATTATCAAAGCAGAGATATACTAAATGAAAATGCAAATAACACAGCTGAAGCTGTGTTGCACGGTTAACCTGCAGAACACCATGCCAGAAGATACCATGTAATCCTTTAGTCAGAAGGAATCCAGAAAGAATTAATTATGACTAGGGAATCAATTACATATTTAGTGGAATATTAATGTCTACTTGGATGAAATAAACTGTGAAATATGAATTGCTAACTTACAGGGAATAGGAAGGAATTTCTATAGAAAAATGTTTTCCACTCTGATATTATATCGATACAGAAAACTTTCCGAGATAAAGACTTTCTGAGACTTTCTAGTATAAAAATTCTAACTAAAAGGCAACAGTTACCCATTTCTATTCATACTGGTATGTAGAAAAAGGATAAGGTATTGTGATTTCTTTTAATGCAGTGCCATGAAACATATTTGAGTAAATCAATGATGGACGGGAAAATAGATAACTTGAAAGGTTACAAAGTACCAGGCAAAAATGCACAAGCAAATTAATTTATAAATGTGGTAAGAAACCTCTAGTAGAAAAGCATGAAATAACGGTTTTCTCTGTGATGTTATTTTTTCATACCAAATATATCTTGACCTCTAACTCCTGCTTCTGTTCTATTTTGTTTTTCTTTCCAGTTTAAAAGAATGCTGAACCGTGAGCTAACCCACCTATCTGAAATGAGTAGGTCAGGCAATCAAGTCTCAGAATATATATCGAATACATTCTTAGGTAAGTCGCCTGGAGTCCATTTTTTGCCTTTTGTGTTTTATCTCTCTCTATGCAGTGATGCATTTTAGAAGCAAGTACCTTTCCATATTATTTTCTGCTTCCAGAAACTTTTTCTATTTCATTTTTCAGTATTTGAGCAGAAAGATCGTGGTAGATGCATTTCTCCACAGCTCATTCAATTTTTTTTTATGTCGTTTCCCTGTGTGTGTGTAGTTATAGATAGATGTATATTCATGTACAATTAATTAATTTCAACTAATATGTTAGTACCACATTAGGAAGTGAATATATAATGAATATAGAAGTGAATATATAATGAATATAATATATTTCATATACTAAAAATCATTCTTCCATTCTGTGTTCCATATGAGCAGAAGGAAAGTTACACCAAAGAGGTGCCAAAAGTACATAAATATAAGTAACCTCATTAAGTCTCACAGCACGCAGTTCTGATGCTTTGGCATTCGTAGCCTGCACAGGAGAAAGTGGGCAAACATGGCTAAATCAGAGTCTGAACAGATTGCTGCTGGGTGGGAGAATATGTACAGCTAAAGTGCTTACATGGTGGGGTGCAAGCATTAAAAAAGCCTGACACAATATTACAAAGATTATGCTTCCTCCTCCATGGCTTTGCAAAAGGCAGGGTATTTTTGTGATAAAATCATTTAAAAGCAATGAAATATTATCTCATCTGTGTGGATTTGAACATGAATATATAGTTAATATGCAAAGTAATAGAAAAATTGAGAGAAACACTATAGGTTCACAAAGACTGTGTATAAGAGAAGCACAGCTGGACATGCCTGAATTAGAATAGCAGGTACTTCAAGAAGTACCAGTCAATGATATATTTTAGGATACATCTTGTTTTCTTCATGTGTGTTACCATAGTTCGGACTTTTATGTGTGTGTGTATGTGTGGGTTTTTTTTTTAAGGAAGCAGAGTTTTTTAAGCATATTGTATTCTACTTATCACTGTATATTCTGAAAGACTGAATGTGGCTGCTGAATTGAGTAACCCTCTCCGAGAACAGCAGCACAGCAGGATTTCCCGCAGCTGGCAAGGGATGAGCCTCTGCTGTGGAGAATGGAGCCCTGGAAGGCTCCACGTGAGGTTTCCTGAGACGATGACCCACTTAGACTCGCTGAAAGGCTGGAGGTATCAGTCAGTGTCTGCAAGCCTTCACTGGAAAATACAAGACTCATTTTGACAGGTCTAGGGAAATGCATCTGTCAGCCTTGAGCTGAAGGAGCTCTGGGAATGGAATCCCTTGGAGTGCTCAGAGTCTGGCTGCATGCAAATAAAAACCTTGGATACTTAAAAATGAAGATACAGGAGGATACAAGGGGGAAAACACCATTTAGGACTGTATTCCCAGGTAGAGCTCTATGATATGTATGAAGTTTTTAATAATGACAATTTTATAACAAGAAATACAGCAAAAATATTCCCTGTATAAAGATTAAGGCTCCTACACTGAATATCATACTACAGCAGCTTTTTATTTCTCAAATTAACTAACCTGTTTTATTACAGCCCTAAAATATATAAGAGCTTGCCAATAAGAATAAAATAACTTGATACAAAAACCTCATGCCAGAATGGCATATTATCTTTTCTGGACGTAAGACTGGACCGAGGATATTTTGTTTAATGTGCTCACAGTTAGGAAAACATTGGCAATCCTGTGGAATTCCATCGAAGATCTAAAGCTGTTCAGACAGACACTTCCTTTCACTCGAGTTGCTCTGACAGCTCTGTGTATGAACCTCCCTTTGATGGGCCTAAACTTTGTGCATATGACCAAGAGCATAAACATCAAAGCAGGAGCACGAGTCAGTGCACTTCATGTGCTGTCGGTTTGCACCAGTCCGGAGCTCTCGTGCTCCTTCTCCCCCTTTTTGTGGCTCTCCTTATGAGGAGAGTGGTGGGGAGCAGCCAGGGAGCTCTGCGCTGCAGGCTAAAGCTTGGTGACATTTCCAGAGTCTCCTCTTCACTGTGATTTGCTTGGAATTCTCAGAGGTCTCCAGTTAGTGCAGACTACTCAAGGGTAATTAAAAAAGGAAGAGAGAAAAAAAGGAGAAAAAGAAAAAAAGTAAAAAAAGAAAAAAGAAAAATCGCAGAAGATGCGTGCTTGGTAGTCTTAATATTACTGAAGTCTTTAACACACAGTTCTGTTTTACTCAGAAATAGTCTAAGTTTATGTTGCTTCACATTTCTCTAATGCTGTTGGCATGAAATACCTACTGCAAAATCTTCACACATAAATAAAATACACATTTTTTGTTAGGAACTGCAATGTCCATAGTATGAAACTATACAGTAAAGTGGACATAATTTTTCTGTTTTTCTTCATTCTTTTGAAGACAAACAACATGAAGTTGAAATCCCTTCACCAACACAGAAGGAGAAAGAAAAAAAGAAGAGGCCAATGTCACAGATCAGTGGAGTTAAAAAACTGATGCACAGCTCCAGTTTAACTAATTCCAGTATTCCCAGGTTTGGAGTTAAAACAGATCAAGAAGATGTTCTTGCCAAGGTAAAGAATATTTAAATTTTTGAATATAAACTATTGAATCAAGATAAAAGATTGTTGAATTGATTTAAGAGTATTTCCTGTGTTTATAACCATTGATTTCAGGCTGTAATACCAAAGGCTGATCTCATTAAAATAATATGAAACCGGTGCAGTGGAAAAATAACCTGTCAGAATCAGGCCATGAGGGTTAATTCAGTACTAAGAGGATTCCAACAAGAATATTTGCTTTCTGGGCATGGAATGCAAATGTGAATTTGTATTCGTTAATAAAGCTGCTTATTAATAAATACAATCTAAGAATGAAAACTCTTATATTGTCAGAAGCAAATATATAGTAGCTCTGTTGTTTTGAAATGCACCAGTGCATATGGCATTAGAGATATCCTTGCAAGTCCTGTCTTCAGCTTTACCATTTAATGTACATCGGTTGCATTTTAATTTGTAGTGAAATTTCCCATGATGATGGCATCAGCAGTTAACTATATGACAATAACATAAAACTGGCATAAAGAGATTAATCCAATTTTAGGTTTTTGCATTTTGAAATACACTTCTTATTCGAACATTCTGCTTTTGAGAGCAGGTGAGATGGTAGGAGAAGTGCAGCATCTCTGGAAGTTTCCTGCCAGGTGAACTCTGCCGTTACTGGGCAGGTAGATAACAAAGTGTGACAGATCAATGTATTCAAGATCCTATAGCATTTTTCCTTCTGGAACAATCCACTTCTTAAAATATGGACTCCTCCCTACCTACTGAGTTAAATTCTGGCAAGTTGATAGCTGTACATTCAGATGTTATAAAGTTAGTAGCTGCAGCCTCCATCATTTCAGAGAGTTCAGCACATTATTTTCACAGTAGCTAAATCATATTGCGAGCTTTGAATCTTTGTGGGTGTGCTGTTTAAAACTGTTTCAATCAAAAACCTTTGCAATATGTGCGTTAGATTTCAAAGTATCTTGTTGGATTCTATTCCAGGAACTAGAAGATGTAAACAAATGGGGCCTTCAGGTTTTCCGAGTAGCAGAATTATCTGGAAACAGACCTTTGACAGTCATCATGCACACCATTTTTCAGGCAAGTAGGCACAGCCATGTGGCTTTTTGCTTATGTTGGAGATCATTCTGTGCTTTATAACCTTACATGTTTCTCTTTCTATTTCCAGGAACGGGATTTGTTAAAAACTTTTAAAATTCCAGTAGACACTTTAATAACTTACTTGATGACTCTAGAAGATCATTACCATGCAGATGTGGCATATCACAATAATATACATGCTGCAGATGTTGTTCAGTCAACCCACGTCCTGCTATCAACCCCAGCGCTGGAGGTAAACAACACAGAAATGGAGAAGGAGCAAACATGAGAGAAGGGAAAATACTAAGATGTTTCTAAACTGAATGTTAAAGATCTTAAGTCTGTGTTTTTTTTTTAAAAAGAAATCCTGACATTTGTTTCTTGAATTAATTCTCTTTTAAAGATACTTTATGAGGATCAAAGTTTACTTACATGTAACTATTGTGGAGGAAATTTTTGAAGCACGATTTTATGCTTTGAGATTTCTCCTGTCACAATCTTTTCATTGGAACACCATGTGTAATTTGTTTCCACCATCTCATTATTAACTACATCCTGTTCAGTCATTGTTACACATATAAAACTATTGCTAACCACAGTCAGTGGAAATACTTAAGAAAGATGGTCATGAAGTACAATAAATTTAATTCCCTTTGAAAGGGAATTCTTCCATTTATTTATTTATTTATTTATTTAGCTCCTGCTTATTCATTCTGAACCTGAAAGGGTTCACCTGCGTGTTTTTTTTGTGTGTGTTTTTTTTTCTTTTTTTTCTCGGTTAGATATGATCATGTACTTACTTTCTAGTGAATTGCGTAAAGTGATTCTGTGAAGTTGAAGAAATATATTTATTTCCCTTCTTTAAGCATGATTCAATCCTTACTATAACAAACATTGACATATCCCAGTATAGTGGGGGAAAAAGGCAGATAAAGTAAGTAGATGAAATTTCAGTAGCTCAGAAGGATTTAACCGCATTTTGAAGCAAGGCTGCATTTTGATTCTTCATTCATAATGACCAATCTTTGTTATTACTGAGTGTTTTTGCCTTACTTTCTTACTAAAGTGAGCATTATAACCAGATCTAAAGACAGTTGGGATGTCCTGATCCTCAGAGATTCAAGAATTCTTTTAGAAAAAAATGTCTTTATCTCAAAAAGGAAGATGTGGGCTGCATAAGTCACTACTGTTCTCAGCAGACACCTGGAGTGATTGCCAGTAGCAATCATTTGTTGTTGGTGGTGTGGGTTTCTTTTTATTATTATGGCTTTGTTCTTTGCAAAATAGCATTAAAATACTAATTTCCTGGATGCCACTGCTGACCTATGTACTTACAAGCTGTTCTTGATCAGTTATGAAAGCTATTATGTAACTTGGTTTCTAGTGACAACAGCAGATTGGACTCAGTGTCGCATCAGGTCCTTTCCAGTCCTCTAGCCCTATCTTCCTAATGATCTCATACAGAAGAAGAATCACTAGATTTTGTTACATTCTTTATAGCGTGTCAGCATTTTCTTTAATATCGTTTAAGAACTGTACTTCTTTCAAATACTATGTGTTTATTGTTCAGCGTAGGCATGTATGTTATAACATAATACCATAATATGTAAGAATCAGGCTGAAATTTTACATTTAATTTGTGCTGTAGTTGAGAGACCCAAATCTGTACTTAATGATGTAGTGAAAGTGAATATATTTGCAGGCTGAAGCTGAAAAAAAAAACTTCAGTTGCTACTGAATTTAGTGATATTGTCAATGTTCAGCAATTCTGAAGTAAGCATAGTTTTACTTTGATGGCTAAGCCTGAAGTGTTTACCAGACATCTATATAATGGATGTTTTTACAGAGAGTTATTATCACCTGTCTACAAACATTTCCTCTTAAAATTCTGATACCTCAAATGTACTTTGCTTGCTCAGCTCTAGTTTCAAAATGCAGTCCCTTTTTTGAAAATACTTTTTTGCTGACTAGGTATTTTCATTTCTGTTTCATGGTTTTCTAGGCAGTGTTCACTGACTTGGAGATTCTTGCAGCAATTTTTGCCAGTGCAATACATGATGTAGATCATCCGGGGGTTTCAAACCAGTTTCTTATCAACACAAGTAAGTGTGACCTTCTGTGGTTTTCTCATAGATTTACTGCAAGATCTGTGCATTCAACTCATTCTCATTTGTACCTTTTCTCAGGAAGAAGCTACTTATATTATTTATTTTGCACTATTTGTAACCTTAGTAATAGTCTACATAGTATCCTCTCACAAGAATTACTAGGGCCTTACTAGGGTTGAACTCGCTATCAAAGGAGCACTGTTTCAGTGTATTGCATGTGATCTCTTTCCTGGAATTTTGTAAGGTTTGCATTAAATTAATAAAAAAATTGAAAAAAAAATGGAGGAAGATTATACAAAATATCAAAGAAGAAATATAATAGCTATTATGTTTATACCGGAAACATATTAGAAAATAGGCTGGTTTTTAGAAAACAGATGACCAGGTTCATCTTTGTTTCTCCATGGCAGCTCTAGTTTTTTTCTGACCTCTGCATACTAATTCAGCCTCTTGGACTGACTTTTGGCTGCCTACCTATGAGGCTACGGCAAGCATCTTCTTTCTTTTGTGTGTTTCTTGCTCCACATATGGAGAAGAAATCCCTTATGAAATAAGTTCCTAATGCCAACTTTCAAATTTGAAACTGTGTACTTCTGCACCATTCCTCAAGGCTGTTTTCTGCACCATTGCATGAACCACTTCCTCCCCTCTAATTTTCTACTAGAAGAAAAGCCATATTAACTTCATTGAACCTGATCATGACACATTTACTAAATGGATTGTTGCCCCAGTTTAACCTACTTTGATATCAGTGGTGTATGTTGCTATTTTAAGTGGGTAGTGTGTCAAGGCAAGTTCTGTCATATCTTATTATTTTTTGTTTTGCTATCTCAACTTCTGCTTTTATATTAACTGGTCTAAAAGTACAAAAGTTGAAATAATACTAAGAATCAAAACATATAAGAAGAAAAAGCTACAGAAATGGAAACATATCTAGGGTGGCAGTTTGACCCATCTGGTTACACATTTATAGAGTGTCATTTCTTGACTTAGTTTAATCTACTGCACTACTGAAATAGCATGACCCAGAAAGGGGAATATAGTTTGAAGAAGGGAGCTCCTGGTTCTGACTCACAGCTGCTGTACAGTCGAGTAAGACCTTCAGTCTTGCCTGCATCTAATTTTATTTGCTTTAATGGCCTGAGGGCTACCCTCTAGTGATACTCAATTTGATGACTCACTTGGGAGAAGGATTGGGATTGTCTCTAGATTTCAGGTGCTGTATTGATAAAGAGTACAGTTCTGCAGCAGGAACAGAGTGAATTGAGCTTTGTGCAGCAAACAGTGCCTAATATATGGATGCCTAAGAGTGGGCAGGTATAAATAAAAGCTTTTTCTCTTTTCCGTCAGAGATTGAATAGCAGAATATATTGCTGCCTTTGAAATGCTATGGGAAAACCATTAAGTTGCTAAGTGTAAACAGGATGAAGGGACCATCAGTGCTACTTAAAGCTTTTACTTGTAGACAGGCAGCTCAAATTCAGCCAAGACAGGCAAGGAGTCCATGTGATTGACACATCTCACTAACTGGTACTGTTGTTGTCAAGCTAGAAAGAGGCAAAGGGATTTTATCCCTTTCGAGTTTTTAGGTGCACAAAGAAGGTGAGAGGACAGAGATGGAGATAAAACCCACCACATTTAAATTTATTTAGCTGTCTAATGCCCACCAATTTCAATGAAAGTTTAAAATTCAGCGTACACTTGGCTTTTACAAAAGTTACACAGGAAATCTCACAAGCCCCAGATTTTCCTAGCCTCTGGAACATTTTTGCTTCCATCTAGTTCTGCGTTTTCCATTGATCTCTGCAGTGTACTTACTTATTTTTTACTAAGAAGTATAATAAAAAAATGGTTGACACTGCTTAAAACATTGACATATTTGCCACATTTCAGCTTATTCTTGGTGATTTTCATAATGTGATATTTCCAAAAATTATTTCCTTATTTCAGGATTTAAGGCCTGCTTTACACAGTTATCCAAAAATCAGACCCCTCTTAAATAATATTAAAGGGAAAACAAATACAGATTTTGTTAGCAAAACAAAATGCTTATTTGCTTATTGTAAGTCTGTCCTTCCTGATGAATACTCTTGAGGTTTGCAAAATGTTCTGGAGATTGCCAAGGAGAAACTTTCTTCTATTTCCACCTCCATTCAGAACTGAGAACAAAAAATAAAAAGTAAGCAAGCTTCATAAATATTCTGTGGAAGATGAAGATGAAGACAATAACAAATTCACATTCTTTTTCCTTTATGCTATTATGGCTTTGCTGCCATCAGGATGAGGAAAGTAGAGGAGGGATTTCCTGATTCACAATCACAAGATTGACATGTTCAGGAGGTGGGGGGAGACAGCAGGAGACTGCATAATAAGACTCATGAAATCTGAAGAGGGGAGCTTTTACTGGCACCCCATTGAGCCAGCAGGATTCTAAAACAAAGTTGCTGTAGAAGAAGATAATGAGGACTAACATAAGTATGAGACAAAAGGCAAGGCCACTACTGACATTTTCAAGCCACAGGACTTTCCAGGAAAAAGATCAAGAGTGTCACTGTTGCTGTCCTATCAACCTCCTCTCAAAACAAGCCGTTGTCGTAGACTAATGACCCCTAGGCCCTAGTTCATACACACATGGGAAAGAGTTCTGAAAATACCATCTGTGTACTGTTTCCTAACTTGCCACTTCAGGCCTGTGTACACACTTCAGCTGCAAAGCTTATTTTTTTGTTTTCCTCAAAACACTTTGCCTCAATTTGTTAAGATGTTTAGCCATTAATATTGTAACTTGTGCTCTGATGTGAACTACAGAACTTCTGTTTCTGAAAGCTCATCTTTAACTCTGTTATGAACATAATGAACCTGAAAAATCATAGAGTATAGACTTTGGAAGTATAGACTTCAGTAACATTCTGCCTTGTGCCTGTTACTGCAGATTCTGAACTCGCCTTGATGTACAATGACTCATCAGTCCTGGAGAATCACCACTTAGCTGTGGGCTTCAAGCTGCTGCAGGAAGAGAATTGTGATATTTTCCAAAATTTGACCAAAAAACAGAGGCAATCATTGAGGAAAATGGTCATTGACATTGTAAGTTCAACTTCAGATTTGCACTTGCATTGTGCTGTCAAATAGGGTATTATTATTATTGTTGAGTATTATTAGCACAGTAAGGTATAAATAAATAAATTGTCCAAACATGAATAACAGGTTTTTTTTTTCAATTTAAATATCACCTACACATTTTTGAAAGGTATACAATCTTGCTTCAGGCTGTTTTGATACCAAAATGTCTATGTCTGCTTTTGCAGCATCACAGTTAAGAATTTGCTGCTGAATTGGTGATGAACTTAGGCTGATCAAATCTTTATGATGCTTTAGTTATTTTGTTATATTTTTAAAACAAAAACTTATTGTTTGTGCACTACTGACATACAAGGCTCAAACTTTACCGGTATATTCTGACATAGCAGTTACGTTATCCCCCAGAAATGGTTCTTTTTGTATTTAAAGACTTTTAATAAAACAGTCAAAATAAAGTTTTCTTAATTTGTTTATTTATTTGAAGGTACTTGCAACAGACATGTCTAAACATATGAATCTATTGGCTGATTTGAAAACTATGGTTGAAACCAAAAAAGTGACAAGTTCTGGTGTCCTACTTCTTGATAACTATTCAGACAGGATTCAGGTAAGAACATCTGAAAATGGTCACTTGTGTGAACTTATGTCGTTAATAACATTTGCCTGCCCAGTATGGGTTAGACCAGCTGTCAACTCATACTTCATGACTATTTCTCTTGTGTCCTCTTCTTCATATGTATTTCTCACATATTCCATATTCTCTTAGGTACTGAGTGACTCTTTGGGAGGGTGATGAGTTGGCAAAGCACTTTTTTTCTGGATGTAGTTTGGCTTTGACTTACCCTTCGAACTTACCTGCGTGTTTGGTCTTTCCCTCAAATATTTTCTACCTCTTACATAGACAGAAGCTGCAGAAGTGAGACAGTTCATAGCTATTAATACAAGTGCTAAAACCACCCCTGCACATAAATTTTTGCTGTTTAGAATAAATCTTGCACTGCATGTATTTTCAAATCTGTTTCACAGCTATCTAATATGCAAGTGGAAAGAGAGCCTTTTTTTTGTCTAGTGTAATAACACAGCAGGTGCTCAATAAATATGTTTGCATTTATTTTAGGTTCTTCAGAATATGGTGCACTGTGCAGATCTAAGCAATCCAACCAAGCCACTCCATCTGTACCGCCAGTGGACAGACAGAATAATGGAGGAATTCTTCCGTCAAGGAGATAGAGAAAGAGAGAGGGGAATGGAGATAAGTCCCATGTGTGATAAGCACAATGCGTCAGTAGAAAAATCACAGGTAATTGATTTGAATAGCAGTCACATAACATACTGTGACATTTTAATAGAAAAGGATGGCCGGTTTATTTTGATGAATTTCTGAATGTAGATTTCTTTTTTTTTCTTCTTCTTCTTTTTTTCCCTAGTTAATTCAGTGTTTGAGTAGAGGGTGTGGGACATTTTCTTACTATGAAGCATAGCAGGGCATAGCAGTGTGTTTGCTAAAGGAATTCCCTGTAGTTATCTGCAATGAAGTGTATGTTTCAGAAAAGAACATTATATATCTGCTTATTAGTATTTCCTTCAAAAGCAGGACTAAATATAAAACAGCTGTTTGGCTCAGTAGATGCAGTGGAGTTGTCTGGAACGAACAGTCCCTTTGAAGACAAATCTTTTCCAAGTCCTTATCCTGAATCAGATTTTTGAGATGCTAGAAGAATCTATTTTCTACATAGAACAGCATGGGTTCCTTTCAGCCACACTCAGGATAGTGTCTCCAATGTCTCATGACAATTCCAAGGCACTGTTCTTCCTTCCTTTTTGACAGTGTGTCTGTTCAGAAAAACTTTTGTACAGAAAAAAAATAAAGGTAACCTGTATGCATAATTGTTTATTTGCCAATGAATAAGATCTCTCGCTTATTTTGTATTGTTTGAAACAGGTGGGGTTTATAGACTACATTGTTCATCCTCTGTGGGAGACATGGGCAGATCTTGTTCACCCGGATGCCCAGGATATCCTAGATACATTGGAGGACAATCGAGAATGGTACCAGAGCACAATCCCTCAAAGTCCCTCTCCTGCACCTGATGACCAGGAAGAGGGTAGGCAGGGCCAAACTGAAAAATTCCAGTTTGAACTAACCCTGGAGGAAGATGGTGAGTCAGACACCGAAAAGGACAGTGGGAGTCAGGTAGAAGAAGACACCAGCTGCAGTGACTCCAAGACTCTTTGCACCCAGGATTCAGAATCCACTGAAATTCCTCTTGATGAGCAAGTAGGGGAAGAAGTGGAAGAGGAGGAGAACCCGACAGAACCCTGTGTAGTAGAAGACCGTTCTCCTGATACGTAACGATGAAGATGCAGTCTCTTTCTCTGTTGCTCTCTCCCATTCTCTTTCTCTCTGTCATTTTTTTTTTAATTAGAAAAGGTTTCCAAAGGTTGTCATGTGCTATAACCATGATCACAACTCACTGTCATCTGCCAGGACGTTTGTTGATCAAAACTGACCTTGATGACCCAGTTTGGCACTCAGGAATATTGTAACCAGAATTTTCACCTCCATAGCATCAGAAAGCAGGGGGAAGAACATCCATAAACTACATTTTAACAAGTTCTCCATTTGGCAGATTTGGTTAAATAAAGCAAATATTTTCAGATGAGTACCACCTGCCAACAGAATGCTGGTGTGGTTTGATGGCTTTTAATTTTGTTTTATTTCAAAAGCAAAGCATTGAAAAATATTCGTCATCAGAGGAAACAGAAAATAAACTGAGGTTCCTACTGGAAAACAAATGCACATAAGTGATGGGACACAACATGAATCTGTTACCAATGGGAAGATGAGCTGTGGAAATTGCATAATTTTCTAATTTCAAGTCTTCCTGATATATGACTAAAAAAAGTGTAACCCAGTGGGTTGCACTAACCTCTGCATTTTGTATAATATGTAAAAGAGATCTTTTGTAGAGCTTACTTTTATTATTAAATGTACTGAGGTATTATATTTAAAGAAAAACACTTTCAGACTTCATCTGTCACTGTTTTTGTTTATTTTTTTCCAAAGAGTAACTTGCAAGTTTTCAGTACAAATCTGTGCTACACTGGATAATACTTCTGGGTTTTTTTTTTTCTTTCCTTCAGTTTTGCACCTTAGAATTTCATGGTAATATTGAGCTGTAAAATTCTAGTATTTTATGTATTAGTGACTGCCATGAATATCCTGTATGTTACATAAAACTCCTTCAGTATGATGGCATCTATTCTTTAGATTTTATTACACTTTTTTTTCTTCCAGACATATCAGAGGAACTTAGTTGTGTTCTTTTCGTCATAGTGATTTCATCTTGGCAGTTCCATATTTCTTACTTCCAAAACTAAGCTTTACATACATGGTCTGATCGAAACCAACTGGATCATTAAGATCCAGGTAGGATTTGCAGGACTAAAGCCAGTAGAAAAGTGCTGAATTGTGGTTTTCTTTTTTAATATAAAAACAGTTCTTCTGTTGATTAATAAAATCAGTCCGTCTCAAACATCATTTTCAGGATATTTTTTGCTGGGAGCTATAGATTGCTGAGCCAGAACAGACTGATACAATCTATGGAACATTTGTTTTGGCAAAAAAGCACGAGTGTCGTATTTCCAGTTTTGTCTCCCTTACTAACTTTTTATCTGTGTCAGGTGTCTAGTTAGACTGTTGGCTAATCTGAAATAATAGTGATTCGCATTGTTTTATTGTGGCCCAAAGGGCAGTCTTTTCCTCATGTTTTCTTTTATGTTTTTCTTTTTAAATATATTTTATTTCCCCTATGTTTTTGAGTAAATGAGCAGTGCTTCATGAGTGTCATAATTTATTCCATGTTGTTTCAGTTCCAGATGTTTGCATCCTTTACCCAACTTGTGCTGAGGAAATCCTACTTTTAAGTTTGATTGGTACTAAAGTTTTTGTGACCTGGAAGGTTAAAGGGAGTTAGGAGTTCATATTTGTCATTTTGCACTCCTGGTCACAAGAAATTAGAAGGAATTTTATCTGCTCTGTTTGATCCTTCATTAAAATCGCAGTTTTGTGTGTAGATAAATAATTGTTTAGAGAAGTAAACAAACTCCCACTTTGTAACATTCTGGTAAAATGGCAAGTTAAAGATGATTTCTTAACAAAACGAAACAGAAACAACCGTTATTTCACCTGCTTATATTCATATTTTTAGTAAATTTGTGGATATGAATAGGTGTCTGTTTTAGTGTTTGAGATCTATAATGAAAAACCTGCTTAAAACCTCTTGGCTAATAATTCAGCTTTTCAGCCTTTCGCATTCTTCTATATACAGCACATAGACACCTCTACCTTTAGCCCTCACAGGGCCTTAGCACAGAAGATACTGAAGGAGGAAAGAGAATGAAGAGAACTCCTTTTTTTTTTTCCATTTTCTGACCTTTTTTTTGTTATTATTTTTTTTCTCCCTGAACCTGAACCCATCTAAAAATCCTTTGAGTCCCCAAGAGTGCCTGGAAACCTAATAATGGAAAAGCAATATAAATTCCAAAATAATCAATAGGAACCTGAAAAGGTTTTGTATCTGCACTAATTGAAAGTGAATAAAAAGAATAACACCATAGTGTGAGATATACACCCATATATATGGACAATCAAATAACACAAAACTATATTATTTCTTAAAGCCAGGGATATAATGCACTGTACAATCTTTTTTTTTCCTGTTTTGCCAAAGTGTGTTTTTGCATTGCACACTGCTTTAAAACAATACAATTTTCAAGTGGCTTTATGTGTTCTAAGTATTTTTCCAATAAGAAAATGCAATGAGTTGGGGATAGAGTGAGGAAAATACAAAATTCACATTGCTTACAACAGTACACTTTAGCTTGCAAGTTACTGTACCTAACAATGCTGTATTTGAACTTTAAATTGTTTTGTGTCATTGTTTCAAAAAACTATAATGGAAGAATATAGTAGAACAAATAGCATTCAGAAGTTTAAGAAGCTTGAATGGTATGGATTTTACAGAAAGCTTTGACAATTCTTTCAAAATGCGTTATTTATTTTATTTGTGCCATGCATTTTTCTCACCAAATGACCTTACCTGTAATACAGTCTTGTTTGTCTCTGTTTACAACCATGTATTTATTGTAATGTACATACTGTAATGTTAATTGTAAATTATCAGTTCTTATTATAACATCATCCCTGTCTGGGTGGTGTTGCTATATTTGGAAACTCTTGGTGAGAGAATGATTATTGTGTATACATATTCCTTGTACAATTTTTCTCCTGTAATATATTCTATGTCACCTTAGAGCTCGTTTATGGAAGATTCAAGAAAAGTATAAAATACATAAAGATATATCAATAAAAAAGCTGCAGGTCTTTGGTCCCAGGGCTGTGCCTTAACTTTAAACAATATTTTCTTCTGTTTTGCTGCATTTGAAAGTAAGGTAGCTGTGGGGCTAGGGCTGGGCATTCCTGCCATATTTTTAGTTGCTGATTGATGGGATTACTAGTACCAGCCAGTGTATATATATGTATTGCAATTAGCTTTCATTCATGGCCTCACTGGAAGTTCCAGCTTTTCCAGATTTCTGGCAATATCATTGTATTGCCTTTCTGATTTTCTTTTTTGCAGACTATCATCAGGGATTATTGCAGCCGTTCCTTGCTACTGAAAAAAATGATGCTGTGTTTCAGTAGACTTTTACTGAAACAGTGTTGGAAACTGTGCTATATGGCCAGCATCTCTAATAACATTTGATTCTAATGCATATTGGCAAGTGAAATAGTTGGAATTAAAAGTGTTTAATTTATGTGTTATTTTATAATTATCCTTAATATTCCATCTTTATTTAGTAGCATCAGTGATCACTGCATAAGCAGAATCCATAAAGAAGGACAAAAGACAACCATAATATTGGAAAAGCTTTCCAACACTAATATTAGTATTACAAGCAGCCAAAGCTTTTATTTTGTGTAGATGCATCTAAGGCTTTGTAATGGTGTGTAGAGCATAATGCACTAGGTCTATAGGAGAAACATAACCTTTATATCTTTTAATAACACTAGTATTAGTTTTGCAAGGTGGACCTGAGCATCTTTTGTGGTGTGAATATCACAATGACCTCGAGCACGCTGAACTCCCCATAGCAGTGAATTTGCCAGTGCGAGGGCAGTACCTCTTCCCCATCCTAGCGATGCCCAGCCCTTGTAGCATGCAACTCTTTAGTGAAAGGAGAGATTCTTTTTCAAGGAAAAACAGAGCCTCCTTTTTGACACAAACTGTAGATTTTAGCAGCCCTGGCCCAAAGGAATTTGATTGCTTTTGTTTTAAATAGTATAAAAGGGACACTATAACGACAGAAATCCTGAACAATTTTTGTTATTGTTTTAATTTGATTTTTTCTTTGGGTATGTCTTGAGAGTGGCAACTTGTGTGAACCTTGCACATGATGATTCTTTCACTGGTTTCTTAGCCTCTCTTACAGCCTAGGGGATAGTACTGTACATCAATACCTTCATATGAAATTTTTATATGCAATGGAAATAAAAGCATGAGTTGATTCTGCCTAGTTACTGTACTTCATTTTCTTTTGCAAGGTAAAATGTTTATACACATATGCCATAGTTGTGATCTCTTAAGAGAAATCATAATGCCAGAATAGTTAAGATTGATGTATTTTTGTCACCCTATTGTGTTTTGGACAGATAAAAATAAGTGTGGGGTTAAAGTCAATTGAGTGAAGTTTTTTCATTAAAAAGGCTAATCCAGGAAGTTGCTACACAGATGCATAGAAAAGCCATTGCTCTCAAGTTCAGGGAGATTTTGCAATTGACTTCTGTGGCAGCAAAAGAGAAAATAAAATCTCAATTATACAAGAACTAGGAGACAATAGATTGCCTGGAAGAGCAATACACTGGGATACCACAAAAAAGAAATGAGAGTAGCATTGTTAAATATTCACCAGACAATCTCTGCTCTGAATGGATGTTAAGAAAGTTGGCCTGTAAAATACAGCCTCCTCTTGATACAAGTGCTGGAGGATTACTTAGTTGCATAAGTAAACATACAGTTGGATTGATTACAAAAAAAAAGGTCTTTTTTTTTTTTTTCCCTCACCTCCTTCAGGCTTTTAGATTCTACCTTGGATCGGGAAGATCAATTTGCTAATAAGGACTACCAACCCCTAAGACTCCTCTTTAAGCAGCCACGGTGGCAGAAGACAGTGGCAAGTCTCTGAGCACCGGGGCTGAAGAACCCGGTAGCACCTGCTATTTCGAGCACTTTCATGCTTTCCCAGCAGCCTTAATTGGGAGATATTTTGCATAATTGGAAGATATTTTTCATAAGGGGAAGAAACACCCCCAAATTCCTGTTAGTGCTATTAAAAATTTTTCAGTAAGGAGCTTGGGTGTCACAGCTGGATGCATGGTGACTCTGGCAGGGTTTGCCCGCTTCTTATGTCTCCTGACAGAACCTTCTCGTTCTGGGTGCTTGGGAGTAATAACACCTCATAGCAGGCACATCAGAGCAATCCCTGTCTGGAGCCCCTGTTTTCACTGCTGCCAGCTGCTGCTCAAGCTGAATGTATTTTTGAGCTAACGACTCCACTTTTTCTCAGTAAAGCAAATAATAGTCTGAATAGTCTGCAGCTTCTCTTGCTCACATCTCCACAGTACTAATGAAAAAAAGGACAGCTGCTAGCATGCATAGATGCATAGTGTTTACTGAGGTGACCAGCCCAGTTTCTCAGCTGTGAATAATTTTGCAGAAAAATGTTCCAGGAATAAATAAACAAAAAAGTTCCAAAGTGATGCAAAAGCCTTTAGTTCAGTTTAGTATAGCCTGCAGGGTAAGGGAAATCTCCAGCTTCATCCTGTCAGCAAAACTGTTTGAGAAATCTGCAACACCAATAAAGGGGGAGGGTGTGGGGGGGTGGGAATAGGAAGTCCAAGCAACAGAGATCAGCGTGACAAATTGGGAGCAAAACCTGGGCAGGGGAAATACAACCCCACCAGGATCAAATCGTACCATCAAAGCTGGCTCCATGCTTTGGAATTAAGAGGACAGAGCTTGATTTTAATTCCCTTTGTATACTGTTTATGCCTGTATTCTCAGGTATAAACTTACTTTTTTTATTTTTTTTAAAATTTCTCTCAAATATTTCGAGGTCCTGAAGATTACTAAACTTTTAGCACAGAAAGAAGCTGCCAGAGCTATGCTTCAAAGCACTTGTGTTCCCTCACTTTCTGCCTCCTTCATCCTCCTTGGTCCTCTCATGTAAGGCAGGGTTGCAGATCCCCGATAGCCACATGCCCCTGGGAATAAGGAACGTGAGCTTGGTGATGCAGTGGGTGTGAGATGAGGCTAATGCATGGAAATAGCCCTCACCCCAGCATTGCGAGGAAAGGGCTAATGAAGTGCTTGGACTAATGAACAACGGTGACAGGGAGATCTTTTAAACAAAGCAGAATAGTTGCGGAGGGCTACAGACTGGTGTTGAGGTCTGGGAGCAAGACTGACAGATGCAGCCTGAGAAGGAAGAAAGTGCTGTAGAAAATGTTAGTTACCCTGTAATCCTGCTGTCTAACATGATTTAAGGAGTAGGGGTATTTATCTAAGAGACAGCTAAGATATGACTGGGGTATGACAGGATCATTCCTCAGTGTGTCCCTTTGCCTAGCAGGCAGAGGCAGTCCCAGGCAGTGGAGCCAAATAACTGGAAGCTGATGTGAGACAAATTCAAGTGGAAATGCAGAGCAGCAGCAGCTGATTTCATTTGCTCTTTGGGCTTGCAGATACCCCGCTGGTGACAAGGATCTGGCAAAATGTCACTGTTAGAATTGAGCAAAGTGATGCTGGGAGCCACACAAACCAGTTTTAACCTCACAAGCTCTACCTTTAAAAGGATTTAAGGGAGTATATTATAAATTTGTGTTCTCTTTGGCCAGCAATGGGCTGGTTCTTTACCCAAAAGGTGGGGTAGAGGGTGAAGAACAGAAGTGGTAAGGTTTCCTGCAGTGATTACAGTGATTTATTTATCTCAAACCATAGAGCAGTAGGGCCATTTATTGAAAAAAAAAAAAAAAAAAAAAAGGCAGAGCATTTCCTTTTCAGGAAAGCGGCTCTAGGGTTGTTGGTTTGTTTTTCCCTAACAACCACCCCTGGCTTGAGCTGGGATTCTGTCTTCATATGCCCCGTTCCTGCTGCCTCCCCCTGTGCTTGCGGGAGCGCAGGGCCGCCGCGGCGCTCGGTGGCGCAGGAGGTCACGCGGCAGAGCGTTCCTTAGCGCTGCTCCGTGCGCTCCTTCCCGGGAGCGGGCAGCCGAGCGGAGCGGCACGCGGCCCGGCCGGCGCCCGCAGAGCTGCCAGGCGAGCGCAGCAGCGCGGCGTCCCCCGCGTTACTGTCACTGCTTTCCCCGGCGGGCCCGCGGGCACGTGCCACCGCTGCACGCGCCTCCCTGCTCTCCTAACGAACACGGGCTGTTCACCGACAGAGAGCAGGCCTGGAAAGGGCGAGTGCGGAGGCCACACGCAATGCTGGCCATGGGGGATGTGTTGAAGGCCCCCATGAGGACGCCCAGCTCTAGGGAGCAGGCACCAGGCCCCACTGCACTGCTCTGCCCTGCTCATAGTCTGACCGAAGCTTTGAGCACATATTTGTGTGTGGTATTTTCACCACACACATTCACATTTTCACCAGATACCTCTGCATTTGGGAGGCCTCCTCAGCTGCATTTCCAATGACGCTCATCCCGCATCCCTCAAGGATGTAGTGAAATCTTTTATTCATGAGCTGCGAAGCCTCCGGTGCTCAGCACTTAGGAATTCCTGACAATCAATAACATGACGACAGCCCGGCCTCATCTGTGGATCTCTTGCTCTGCGGGTGACAGAGCGGTGCCGTCACTCCGGGGGGTCTATTGCACTCTTGGCACCACGCAGCCATCTCCTTGGCCAGCGGGAGAAGAAAACTTGTGCAGCTTGCCCAGAAATGTGTCAGGACATTATGCTGGGATGCGTTATGCCTTGGGTGACATTGTCCTGCAGAGCACGGCCCAAAGAACCTCCTTAGGGCTGTGAAGTGAGTACGGGCAATAGCAAGAGCACGTATCTAGCAGGGCTTGGGGAGCCTCTTCCTTGTGCCCCTTCCCTCTCACCCCGAACATCCAAGGGGGACGTTTTAGCTGAAGTTTGAAACTGCCCCACAGTGAGTAGACAGATTTCAGTGTCTCTATGCAGAAGCAGCAAGACTAGTATAGAGTGGGTGCTGGGTTTTTTTGTATGTTTTATTTTATTTCTAACTTTTGGGGAAGAGAAATCTCTAAACCTCTAACTTCCCTGAAGGATAGTTATGTGAGACAGCCATCCCCAGGTGCAATCAGCTGAGGAGATCACATTGCAGCTAGCACAAATGGACCTTCCAAGACTGCCTTGAATTCAAGTATGAAGCCCTCAGTGAGATGCAAGTGAGGAAAATAACATTTATTAAAACAAAACAGAAGTGAGGTTATTACACAGGTTATTACAATCTGGCCCAAGGTCTTGGCATGTCTTTATAGAGATGGCCCAAGGGAGCCAGAGGAGTCAGCCTGCAAGGGCAGTCCCAGTTTCCTCTTCCATGTTTAGTAACTAGTAGTACCAACCACAGTGAATATTCAAGCAGATTATCTGTTAGACTGTGCCAGCTGGAGCGGTCAGAAGCATGACTGATAACAAGTAGTCTTGCTTTTTTTTACTTTCCAGGTTGGCAAGACAACTCTCTGATTCATTCTTTATGAGAAATATCAGGTGGCATTGACCATTTTTCTCCCAGAATCCTCTGCACAAGCTATACCTTCATAAATATATTAATACCAGCCTTCTCAAGCTGCCCAGAGAGATGATAGAGCCTTTTTTAGAGCTTTTTTTTTTTTTTTTTTTTTTTTTTTAAGGCATTTTATTACAGCTCCCATTCAGTTATCAGCCCCTGTGTCTGACACAGGTGGCTTTAAACCCTGGAGCTTTCTGCTCACTTGGTTTTGCCAGCCCCTGCGCTCTGTGAGCCAGGTGATTGCAGCAGAGTCCCAAGGCTGTTTTCCCATGGGGTGGTGGCAAGTTCATCTCCTCCCATAAAGTTCATCTGCTCCAGATGGGCTGTTTGCACAAGCTGCTGCTGAGGAGGAGGTGTGGGTGGTTATGAAGCATGTTTCTCTAGCAGGTTGCCTGCCTTGCTTTTCTCCTGAGAGTTCAGTGCGTGGAGAGCAGTCAGAATAAAAACTGAACAAGATGGTGACATTGCACAGGGACACATGCTTGCTGTAGCTTTGAGAGCAGGTGGAGATTTGGGGCTACCTGCGAACGCCAGAGTCTCCTGCAGCTCTCCTTATTGCCATGACCCTTCTCTGGCAGCAATGGCAGCAGCCTTTTTTTTTTTTTTTCTTTCCTGGGGAGAAAATGTTAAGGAAAATGTTAAGGTTTCCCTTTAGTGCTGGTACCCAGGCTGTGCTGGATCCAGGAGGAATGAAGACACAGATGATTTTCATGAAGATGAAATCTCAGTGCTTCCCTGTTCTGCTCCCTCAGTGACAGAGCAGTATTCCAGTGGATAGCAGTCCCAGCAGGCAGGACCCCCACAGTCTTTTGGGAATAGGTCTTGCACCCACAGACAGTCTTTTCAAAGGGAGCACAGCGAGCACAGAGCACACAAGTGTCCAGCCCCGTGGAAAAGCCAATCACTGACTGCAGGGCTTTTGCATGGTGGATAGGAAATGCTATTTGGGACATGCTTTAATATTTATATGTTGAATTTAGGATGTAGCAGCACATTACTGTGAAAAGTAAAAAGATCAATAGGGAAAAATCCTTCATAAAAGCCTTGACTTCTAGAGCCCCATACTGCATTAGGCATCACTGCAGGGCTAGGGTATTCACAGGTTAATGGATCACTGATAGCCCACTCCATCTCGGAGAAATTCAGATTTCCTCCAGCGGGTAGGGTTTTGTGTCTGATTCAGAAAAGGTGAAAGGAAACGAGGGGGACTGAACCACGGGCATGGAAATGGAGTGAATTACCCTGAGCACATTAGCAGGATGGTGGAACGGCAGCACGAGAGTGGGTATGAATCACTCCTTTATCCTTCGTGCTGTTTCAGCTGAGCTGCTTCAGTGTTCAGCTTCATCAATAATTAATACAGCGCAGAAGCTGGGCTTGTCAGCATTGTTTTCTGCAATGGTGACAGTGGAAATTGTGTGGGTTTTATTTTTGTTTTGTTTTGCATTTTTTATTTTTTTAGAGCCACCCAGCTGCTGTTATTCCAAAGCTCTTGAAAGAATGGTTGGGTTTGTAAAAGAAGTAAACAAAATCACTGCTTCTTGCTGTAGATAATAGTAATGATAGGTTTGAAAAGCTGAATCCAGCATCCAAGGTGAAATGAAGGTTCCCGAAGAGGAGGTGCCAAACACACAATAGGAAAAACAACCTTGAAGTTTGCAGCAAGGCTCAGACAGCAGAATTACTGTGCCTGCTAGAGAGGGATGAGCACAGGGCCTTCTGGATCAGCCAGTCTTTGAGGATTGCTTCGTTAATAGCCGTAAAATACCCTGAGGTTTGATCATGAAATGCTTTATAACCAGACAAACGTCTACACAGCCTCTCGGAGCACAGGGACTTCCAGAATATGCCTCCAGCGTGGGCTCTGCGACATCGCCTGGGGTGGGATGAGGATGGGGAGGGGTGGCTGATAGGAAAGGATGATGCATGGGGGGATGTTATCCTGGTGGGAGAATTATCACCCCGGGAGCATGCGCGGGAGGAGGCGACGCTGGGCTGGCCGGCGGGCGCGCGGCAGGCCCGGCTGTGCAGGGAGAGCACTGAGGGGCCCAGGCCAGAGCTCGCTCACAGAGCACAGGAGGCACCTCCTGGCACCGTGAGCCTGGAGCACGCAGGATGAAACAGCCTTGGGGAGAGGTCTACAGGACAGCTCAGAGACTAAATCAGGCCTATTGCACAGGCAGAGCAAAGACAAACTGCTTAACCGTGGGCACAGCAGATGGAGTCCTATTTTAGATCATCTGAAACTTATTTTATCATCTCGACTAACCAAAAATAAGGTAGATGCTTCCCCCGATACAGGGGGATGTTACAGTCTACTTACTTATAGAAACTTTCCATGTGTATTTCAAGGAGGTGGGCTGGTGTCTGACATCGGTTAACAGGTCTTAATGCAGCACGGAGTTTGTTTTACACGACTAGGAGTTAAAGTTTTCCAAGAAGCTTTTACAGTAAAGAAATCACTATTGCTTAGTGACTTTCTGAAACATGTAGCTTTGGAAACTTTATTATGCACTTTGGTAAAAGAGTCACAAAATAATCTATGCTCGGTGTGTGCAGAGGAGAAATATTTCCTTGCTTGTCAGGAAGGGGAAGTTTTGCCTGAGTGTGTGAAAGAAGATGTTTTTTGGGTGCGCTATCTTGCACTTATCAGAAAGGGGCCAACCAGAGCAGGTCACCAGCGCCCAGGCTAATTCAAGCTGCTATAGCACCAGCACACTTCTAGCCAGGATTTCTGTAGCAAGTATCTTCCTTGCAACTGTCTTGATAAGAAGAAATATATGAATATATAGTGACAGCTTCAGTGCGAAGTCTTCTAGCTGTTCTATTAACAGTTTAAACTAAGGTTTAAACTAAGGTAGGACGATGCCTTGACTGGCTGATCTCATTCCTCCAGGAAAGAGGCAAGAGCTGGAATGAGGTACTCAGTCCTGGTCCACCATATCCATTCCTCCATCTATAAGCAGCAAGACATGCAGCCTTAGGCATAAGAGGCAACATGCAAGAAAATTAAATGAGCAGATTAATATACAGGAATATCCACACATGTGCTATGGTGTTTCTGTTTTATATATTAGGAACACAGCACAGACCTGCTTTAAAATGGCATATGAGTACAGATATATGAGCAAATGATGCAACATAATGAACTCTGGCTTAACTTCAAATGCATTTCATACCTTTCATATTGTGGTGGTCAGGAAAGTCTCAAGGATCAAGCAGGTGATGATATTTTAATGATTAAAATAGACTTTGAATACAACACTTGTCTGAGATGGATGGAGGAAGTTGACACTCTTAGGAACTGTGGTCTCCCTTCCAGCTGCAGGAAGGTAAAGGAAGTCACAGAGGCTACACTGAAGAAGTAAAATACTGCCTCTCTGTAGTTTAAATAAGGCAATAGACTGGGCAGAATAGAGCAAACTCTGACAAAACAGAACAGAATTGCAAAATTCTGTCAGTGTTTACTTCTATTTTTCTGCTAAAGACAAATATTTTAGCAGTAATTTTAACATGGTCATCTCAGAAACTACTGAGTGAGTCAAAAGACCAAAGTTGGTTAATTGTGTGCTCATTTGAAATACTAATTAACTTTTAGTTAATTAGGATGTCAGTGGAGATATGTGTAATCCTGGAGCTTTGCTGTGGCACATGCAGAGAGGACACTGCCATGCCGCTCTACCACGCGCTGCTCATGAGGTTACTGCCCCACGACTGCTCGGATCCTTTTCCTGACAGGAACTGAGGAAGGGATTAAGTATCACCTCCCCTTCCAGTAGCTGGGCTGTAACAAAATCTCTTCCCCTAAGCAGTTCCCAGCACCGAGGAGAGGGAAGGGCTTGGAAGAGGTTGCAGAGCAGGAGAGTTACTGCAGCCTGAATCTGCCGCTCCTCCAAATCAAATTCTGTCACAGCTCTGAAGAAATAACGCATGTGTCAATTGTATTTTAAATGCAGTTCATCACTCTCATGGCATTTCATTATCACTTCCCACTTACTTATTACCACTTTTGCTCTGAGTAACTCCCCACACTCCCCCTGTCCTCACGTCGCTCGCTGCATTCAGGGGTCCTTTTCTTTTAGGCCAGATGATTCAGATGCTTTTTCTCCTGGTGACACAAGGTTTCTTTCTTCGTAGTTTGTGTGTCATCACCTTGACACTCTGCCACCTTCCAGTTCCTTAGTTAAGTGCTGTCATGGGCATCTTTTTGCTGTTCATAATCCAGGGCAACTCACTGCTTCCAAATTCTATTGGCTAGAATAGATATGTGTGTATATATATACATGAATATATACGTATATAAAAGAGTAAAAAAAAAAAACAAACAAAAGTAACTGCCTCTTGCACCCAGTCTTCCAGAAGCGTCCTGGCTCTGACATTCCTTTCCTGCAGAACTCAGTCAGCAATAAGTGTTTTCAACCATAATCAGAGGTCAGAATCAACTATTTCTTACTGCGAAGGATATATGTTATGTTGCATTAGAAAGAAACTCTTGCAGCACTTATGCAGAACGATTTTGGCCCTGTTCAGCCACCAGTGTGAGCTGCCTCACTCCACATCCTAGGAAGAGCATGATTCCCTCTGGTGAACATTGCTGCGGTAGATTAAGCATTTGGATCTTTGACCTGCCTGCTCTGCCCCTCCAGGAGGAGGTGCCTCCCCCACAGAAGAGGAGACATCTGAAGGGAACATTTGCCCATGACTCAGCCTTGCAAAGCATGACACGGAGGACAGCAGTGAGCCCAGCAGAAATGGAGCGTGCTCCTCACACACTCCTGCCCACCCAGACTGGGCTGACCGTGCTCACACTGACATTTCACATCTTGGTCCAGGGTGAGGTAGGATGATCTCCCATGTGCGCACAGGTATTTTGTATTCGTCATTGGGCAAGGGGCTGTGGTCCATCAGTGCAGGAACGATACCTAAGCACCCAGCTGCTTTGCTTTCTGGAAGATTACACTGGAAACAAGATGATGTGGAATTAAAAAACTGAGCTAGTTGTGACATATTGGCAGCTTTTAGCACAGAAGAAAAGTGAAAGCAAACAAAAAAGGGCAATACAGACCAAGCTGCCCAGGTATAACTATGGGATGGTACAGATAGGCCAAGCAATATCAAAGCTTGTCAAACCTGATCCCCTTTGCAGAGGAGGCTGGTTGTCCTCTCGGAAACAGGTGAAATTTGGGTTCAAGACCCTGTTTTTAGCTGTATCTCTTAGGTAAGGCTGAAAGCATCTTCAGCCTGCATTAGAGACTTTGCCTGTGCATGAAAGAGGGACAGAGCACAGCAGTGCCTGGGCCAGGCTGAGTTTATCACTAGCAGGGGATACTTTTTAAACTCAGGGTTATAAGGCTTCTGACCATGATCCAGAGGCCTGCATGACTCCAGTTCTGTGCACACTCAAACTATCTGGGGAGAAAGCAGCATCCACTATGGGTCTGCTGGGATATAAGGGAAGAGAGAGATATTCCTGTTAGCACTGATGTTTACCACAGGTGTTGTGGATGGAGGCACTGTGTCTGGTCCCACCATCACCATTTTTGGCTGTTCTAAGAGCAAGTTTGTCTCCCTCCAAGTGCTCTGTGGGAAGGTGAGGCACACAGGCAGTCAGAGGCAGGTGCACCTTCTGGTTTGGCAAAACACCTCATAAGCTGCATCTGAGCAAGTGCTGTCATATGGACACCAACATAAATCAAAGAGGGGACTGAAGAGAGGGAGGCTTGGATGCCCATGAGTTACTGCAGAGGTCACTGCAAGCAGGAGAGGCAGAACATTGCTTGGCCTATAAGTAGGGTGGTAGTTTGGACTGTAGCCTCTGCCTATGTCAGGGCTGGAGGCCCTGGAGGCATCAGTGAAATGAGAGAGAAGAAGCTGCAAGGCTCTACTGTAGAAACAGGCTTTGTCATGCTCCTGCAGACAGCCTGCAGCTTTGCCCTATCTTATGAAAGGCTCCCCCAACCAAAGGAATTTCCTCTGCAGCTTTCATTCCCTTTGGAGCATGGGAAAACATGTGCCAGCAGCCAAAGTATGGCTGGGTGCCTTAGTGCTGGTCCTGGACGTCATCCCAGTGTTTAATATTACAGACAGTAATGAAAATGGCGTGCTCATCTCTGCTGCTGAAATGATCAGGGTGCTGCTGCAATGGCAGAGATGGGGCTGCCAGTCTCCAGGACATGACTCATGCTGCAGCAAAACACCTGACATGGAGCAAGCCGCTCTCTGGGAAACCCCATCTGTGTTTGAAAGGAATCCTTGTCCTTCATGGGAGAAAAACAAGTCACACATCCTGTTTTCCTTTAGGGAAGCACAGAAGCCACAAGAGAAGGTGGCTCTCTCCAGTAAACCATGCCAGCAAGTTTGCTGACCTGGATCAGAGCCGTGCGTTAGGAGGCGAGCAGCGGAGCGGGGCCGTGGAGCAGCTGCGGGGCGCCCGGCCAGCAAGCGGCGGCTGTGCGGACGCAGGTGCGAGTCCCAGGGGCTGGGACATCTGCCCTCCCGCGCCGCGGGGCACGCACCTGCTAGGGACCCATCACTGCACGGACCCGCCTCGTGCAGCACCGCACGGGCAGGAGCGCTCCTCCTTTGCTACCAAATGCCTTGCGGGAAGCACAGAGATCCGCAAGGGAGGGAGACGTGCTCGAATGAAGCAATGCGCAGCCCACGCTGACAGCCAGCCCAAGGTGGAGCTGCTTCAGCCTTCACAAATGCCCCATTGCAGCTGAAGGACGCAGAATTCGACTGGCGAACATGCTACCTAAACCAGGGGTGTGCACATGCACACTGTCCATGAATCATCTGCCCCTGCTGCCTCCAACGAGTCCCCTGACCTGCTGGTGACAGGCGAAGGCCAACTTATGAGAAGACACTGTTAATACCTCCCTTTCTCCCTCCCTCTTTTTTACCTACAGCTTCTGGGTAGGTGAATCTTGACCAAGAAAGGGAGTATGAAGGCAGGCTTGTGGAACAGCATTATTTTACAGGACTGAGAAGCAGGATAGTAGCAGCTCCGAACTCCTGCATGTCCATGATCCACAGGTACTTGCACCACTTTTACAGCACATAGCCATACATCCCCACTCTTTAGTATGTTTGCTTTGAGCAAATGCAAACAAGCAGATCTTTTGTCCTGACATGTTGACTTTCCTCACCCAGCAAATGCTGTA
The DNA here is from genome assembly GCF_059628265.1 of Tinamus guttatus. Classification (NCBI taxonomy): domain Eukaryota; kingdom Metazoa; phylum Chordata; class Aves; order Tinamiformes; family Tinamidae; genus Tinamus; species Tinamus guttatus. The sequence continues at coordinate 652,743 of NW_028288707.1, read as the reverse complement.
GCTCTCCAACTTGGTCAGCACCATGTCAACCTCTTCGCTAGTGCTCACTAGGGCCCTTGTAAACCACTGTGTACTTCAAATTAAAGCTTTGATTATTCGATTAATATCAGAGATGGATGTGATTCTTCCTGAAAAAAAACACTATTTGGACCTCTATGCTGTCCAGTACAAAACTTTAGTGGGGCTTAAGTGGGACCAAATGCTGGTCTTCCTGCACAGAATGAATTTGTATAGGGTAAAAGTCATATAGCAGTAAATTTCATCTAATTATTTTATAACTAGAATCATAAATGTGCTGTGGTTCAGTGCCTTGGAAACTGGGCTTATAATGAAAACAGTAGGAACTGAAGAGTCAATATTGTAATGCTCTCATGGTCTCTATTGAATATTGTCTGACACAACCAGTGTCATGTTGCATTAAGACATGGTAGTGTTGATCCTAACCTAACCCAATCAATTTAAAATAAAATTTTGCCATGCAAACCCTAGGGGACATTTATGGAAACATTTATATATCTAAAGACTCTTCTGCTTCCTTCTGAAGCTGTGCCGGCGTCATTAGAACAAGGGCAGTTTTAAATGCCTGCCATGTGAAATTGGTTAAGTCTTGCTTTGGGAAGCTGCTGACAGCAAAGTCATTCATGAAATTCTTCCTCCAAGTACTGAAGACATACATTCTAATATGTCACCATACAAAAATAAGCTGAAAACTGAATAAGTGTTTCACAGAACTGTGATATGAAACTGCACGTTTGCAGACATGTGAGCCTTTTTTTTTTCCTCTGATCTCTGTAGCTTTTAATAGCTCCTACACCAGGAAAACATGCCAGGCTTTCCAGTTCAGCAAGCAGAAGTGGGAGGCTGGTCACATTGCAAAGAGCTCTGACTTGTGCTTCTAGAAGTACAGGTCAAAGTTGTCAGAAAATAAAATAGCTCTGATATCCGGTAAGGTACACTCCCTGCGTTTAAAACAAGCTGCACTGCTCCAAGAATCTGCAGCACTTTTGCACTGCTTGAGAATAGTAACGTCAGGGGAGATGATTCAGAGATTTCAGTATTTCTTCAAGGTTTGGTTTTATGTCTCCCAAGGGCTTTTTTTTGGAGAGTTTCATCTGTTTTGAAGGCGAGCTCTAGTTCATGTGTCATATACAGCACAGACAGAGTGTGAATCCACAGGTGAAAGTTGATGACATAATCCAGAAGGGGAGAAACTTGTCAATCCCAGGGAGTGAAATACTTCAGATATGGAAAGTGGAGGCAGGTGTCTGCAGCTTGGACCCCCAACTCCTTCAGCTGACAACAGCTCCAGTCCCACGCTGTCTGTCATTGAAAGACTTATACAGAGGTTTTGAGGCTACATCATATACTCTGACCTGTTCATGTCTTGGAATTACACATAGTTACGCAAAGCTATGTTCGACTATAATGTATCTTCTAGAATGATGTTCAAGTAGCTAGAAGACTTTATATTGCATTTATACTGCAATGTCAAAAAGCTTTATCTTTGGAGAAACTGTCTCTTCTGAACCGACTTCTTTCTCTAGAGGCTATTTTTTTCTCTAAGAGCTCGACAGACAAGCTTCCCATCTGTATAATGATTCATTCCCTTAGTAGCCATAACGTTCAAAGGTGGAATTTGCTTGTATGCAGATGTTCAGTCTGAGTTGACAGGACAGGAAAACTTTGTCCCACCACAGGTGCAAAGACGTTACCTAAAGACTACGAAAGACCACCTCAAGTCTCTAAATTTCACAAACAGCCATGGTGCTATGGTGAAAAAGGAATCAGTCCTTTCAGCTGTCATCATGCTGCTTAGCACTGTGTGATTTGTTATTTGTATAACATGCAGTGTGGCCACAAAGCTCATCGAGCACTGGCAAAGAGCACTTGGGGTGGGCAACCTGATATCCCCCAGAATCTTAACTGCCTTGAAAAGTTACAAAATCCATAGAAAAAGGGTGCATGGGAAAGAGGTGAACAGTCCCTTACTGACAATACTGTTCTGCTAGACTCAGAGGAAAAATGCGTGCACTCTCCTACAACCAAGAGATCCAATGCATTCTCTGCATTGAAAGGGACCTGTGAGGACCTTACATCAAGTAATAGCCAGATGACAATGTGGATTCCTGGGAAGTCTCATGGGAGGCTAGGAACGACATTAAGAAGCTTAGCAAGTAATATTTTTGTGCAACTATCTTGGAAAAGGAACTGGCTGCTGAAAATACTTGATTCTACCCTATGTGGCAGAGAAAAGCTGATATACTGGCCTGGCCTTTAAAAATAGATACCAATATAGTTTCTTGTCATTGACTAGTGAGACAATATCAGACCATCGTTTTATGAAATTATGATGCATGGTTGTCTGGACAACTGCAGACCTGATATCATTTTCTTTGGGACAGCAGGCATAGCTGAAGATTGCTAGGAGCAAGAACTACAGGAATTACTTGCAGTAATTCCAGACTATTACTCAAGCTCTTCTTGATTTCGAAACTCATCACAACAGAGTTTAATCACACCAAACTCGCTCTCAGCACTCTCCCCCTCTCTCTCTTTTTGGCAGCACTCTTTCCTCACAGCTGAGCTTTTGATCTTCTTGCCTCGCAGGGGTACACATCTGTTTGCCTAAATCTTCAGCAAAGATACCTGAGGCATGCCTAGAGATCTGAATTTTTATGATTATGAAGGCAAGATCCATCTTCAGCTTTTAAGAGGAAAAGGATTTTGTATTTAACCCTTATGCCCCTACTGGCTAGAGTAAAGGCTAGACCTGAAATACACTGAATCTTGACAGTGTTTGAGAGTTAGATTTAAGTATTGCAATGAGATCACACTTAATTTTTGTTCTATTTTGTAAATTGATACTAAACTTTTGCTCCTTGATTCTAAAAAGAACAAAGATTTTCAGTGGTTTGACTCAAGATCCTAAAGCAGGTAAAATATACACCGGCCAAGCACGCTCTGATATTTGTCTTACATGCAACAACATTGAAATGCCCTTTTTGGAAATAAAATACTGTGAAATGGTAAGCTTGCAATATGTAATTCTGGCGTTTCACTGAGTAGCTCTTGCTTAACTTGGGCACGAAAGGTGAATCAGACTTAGTACAGTTAGTACAAGATCATCAGTGTGCTATACTGTGTTAGATAATTACTGTAGTCTTGTGTTGAACACCTCTGTTTATACACATTGCTGTTTTTCTTCTGTTTTTGGGTCGATTCTGATCATTTCGCAGTTGAAAGATGGCCTTTATTAACATGTAATAACAGTAAACTTTCAGTTGTATGGCTCTTTTGTTTCAAAACTATTTAAGAAAAAGTAACTGAACTAAAAATAAGTCATGTAGAAATATACAAAAAAAAAAATGAAGCTCCTTTAATTTAACAATGTTTAATTAGATTATGGCTGTCTGAAGGTTTTCTTTTCCACTGCCTCCAAATACAAGGCTTTTGATGAGTCAGGGCATGGCCAAGTGAAGGCTGGGTCTCTTGAGACAGCCTTTCACTTTGCTGAAAGGTGAAAAGTTTACACACTATGGACTTGCAGTCCATCGGACTTGCAGTCCAAAACAGTCATTGCTGTAACTGTTATAGAAAACTCAATTATTTTCACTGCTGAGAAGAGCTGCTTCTGTGTTAAACATGGAAGTAGTGGAATCTATTTTTATTAATGAACAAGATGCAGCTCTAATAAAGGTAAAAACCTTAATTGCCAAAGCCTTAAAATAAGAAAAATGAGACTTTAGTAGAGCATTATGTAGTAGAGCATGATACTAGAGCATTAAAAATATTGCAGAATATTCATCAGATTGCAAGCAGATACTTGAAATGATTTTGATTTGGACAGTTATAGCCTAGTTGTCATGAGACAATGTTCACTTACAGCTTCATGAGAAACCACTATCTATTTGATGTGGTGCATTTTGGAGGAATCCATCTGGACATCAAGGACTGGAAGGCTCCAGCACAGCAATCAGAATTATCTGGTGGCAAGTCCAAGACCATTTTTTTTTTTCTCTGCACATCAGTATGTGGGGTCTAGCTTTAAAGAAGGGATCTGGGAGAGCCAACATGTGTCCAAGGAAAGGATTTGCCACTAAAATGATAGGAAACGCCTGTCTAATCCTATAAGGTCCCTCTTCATCTCTACCCTTGAAGTTTTTCTTGAGCTGATTTCTGCCTGAACACTTTACATAACTTTTTATGTGACTTTGCACAGCTTGATGTGTTTTCTTCAGCCATTATAACCACTAGCTGAGGGCTTGAAGCATTTCCCAGGGTTGGCATGTGAACCTTAGCAGATTATGCTCTGGTTTCACATGTATTTAGCATCTCTAGCAGTCTTTCACAGTCCTCATCTTGACACTGCTGGACCCTGAAGCAGAGCTGTGTGCAACGCCATTCCTGGACCATAACAATTTATAGATGAATATTAAGGTAGACTTGACCCACCCTTGTAGGTAGAAGGGGAGCAGACAATTCACTTCATCAAAACATTGATATTACCTGTGGCAATTCTGCTGTTATAAGAGCTGTAGGGCCTATCATAAACTATGAAGTTTCCAAGGCCTTTTGTCAAATGCAGCTGTGGGAGAGTGTGGTGGGTGAGTTGAAGTTATGCAGTGCGCAGCCTATGCCCCTCCTTCCTGGCTTGCAAAAGCTCTGCTTCCCTTCCTAGAGGTACAATATGGCAGCTTCTTCTGCCAAAGCTTCTCAAACAGGAGCAACTGCACAGGACCCTGGTATAAGAAATGAGTGTCAAGCATTTCCCACATTCTCTATTTCACCTTTCTTATTATTTGCACTCTTTACTCAGTACCTGCCAACTTTCACATCCTGCTCTGTACCTGATATTTTCTAATTCTCAGATGCCACTTCTTTTGCTCAGGCACTTTGTAAATGGCTCTATTCATTGCCACATTTCTCATAAAGTTCTAAGACTGCAGCTCATGCCATCCCTCCCCTTATATCTGCAAATGCCTTTCTACTTCTTACAGCCAGGATCTCCCACCCTGACGAGCTGCAGGGCTGGCTGGGTCCTTGGACCAGTGCAAGCTGTGGAGGCCAAACATGCTTTGCTCCTCTGAAGCCAGCATGAGTTTGTGAATGTTTGACAGCAGCTGTAAACCCTTCATGTCAGTACTGTGGCTTTCTGTCTAGGGCACTTGTTCTTGCTGCACATGTTGTAATCGGAATCAGGGACTGCAGGCAGACAAGCCTGTCTCTATGTAAGCCACATCTATCCATTCTTGTTCTGCCAGAGATCTTGCAGTTTTAGCTGAAAATATTATGCTTGATAACCTTCAGTATAATATACTCTATAACATCTTTGTAGCTATTTTATTTAATGTCAAGAGACTTTTTGTCCTTTTCTCTTTGCTAGTCCTCTCTTTTAGACGCCATACCCCATGCTGTTGTAATTCCTGCTACTAGGATGTGCTGGTGGATGAGGCTGGTTGGAAACATGTGGAGCTTTCCCATATTCGAGGAAGGTGAGCTTAGCAGATCCTGAACTCACCTGTGGACTTGGGCAATGAAGCGTTCTTCTTCCAGCCACACTTGACTGTCTGATGACACATGAAGGTGGCATCTTTTACGTGCTGAGGAAACCTCTCTAGCACTTTGATAGAATGCTCAGCAAAACACATCTTTTTGCTGTCCAGTAATAACACACCAGAAACCCATGCAGCCCCAGGCTGCATAAAATTAATGAGGTGTAGCTTCTTCTCCATCATAATATATAATGGAATTATGAAATTGTTTTTGCTCATTTATTTAATGACAGTAAACTTTATAAATCAAAGCCTAATCAAGTGTGTTGCTTATTTGTTTCATTCATGAACTTCCCTGTGACCTCATGGCTCTTGCAGTCACTGCTGCAGCTGGGCGGACGCATTAGCAGTGAATTTAACTCCTTCTTGGCCTTTTCAGTCAGACGCAGGTTTAATCTGAGAAATTTAGAGCTGGAAGAGATTTCAGAGGAAATATAACAAGCATTACATTAGAAGAAGAGATGTGCTTTCCCAGACCTTTCTAATCATGTCAGTTTGAAACAGTGTGGTAGGCAATAAGCAGCATGCAACTGCTTAATGTTGCTGCTTTCCCTTCTCATGTTGCTTTCTGAGGGAGATGCAGTCGTCCCCTTGGATAACTCCCGGCTCCAGCACATTCGATCAGTGACTCCTGTCCAGAAGTCTGCTGCTTCCTCTGCCCTTTTCTGCTAGTGCAGCAGCGCAGGAGCTTTGTTGAGATGTGAGATGTCAGGAGGGCTTTGTGAATCTGGGGAGGGATTCTAGCTAACGAGTCTTTACAACTCATCTTTCTCTCCCCTTCAGAGAGAAAACCTTGATGTGTGCTAGGATGAATTGATGGCTGAGATAAAGCAGCAGCTTTAAAAGGGCGACAGTAGGTGACTGAGCGTTCCTCTCCCTTAGACAACCACATCAGCACTCCTCGTATGTTAGCATCTAGCCCTAGAAAAACCATTGCATCGTCTGATTTATGTCTGATATGGATATGAGATTGCTCAGTCTTCCCACCATTACTGGGCTTTGTTTTTCCCGTTTTTAATGCTCCCTGCTCTTCTGGGCTATTTAAGATGGACTATTTCTCCTAATTGCTTGCTGCAGAAAATTAAAGCAAATTGGGATACCTCAGCCCAGGCAGGGCCAGGCATTCACAGGGCTGTCTGACACTGTGGGTTGGCCAGATTGTCTCACTTGAGGTGAAAATGACCCCTTAAGAGTTTAAAGTCACATCTTTACATGGGAAGTGATAAGGAGCATTGGGAAGGAGGACTCCAAAGTCTTAGTAGACTTTGCTGCTAAGGGTCTTCACCCTCTTCATCTTCAGGCTGGATGCGGGGGGATCAGTTGCTCAGAATATTTTAGATACCATCAAACGTACCTGCAAATGGAGGACATGAAGAGACCTGCAGGAGCACTGCCTAGGAAGGACCATTATCCCAATGGGAAGATGGTCCTCTTGTGCCCTGTCAGACCAAACACCCTGTGCTCATGCTAATTCAATGGCTGGGAAAGGCTGGCTCCCCATGGTCATGGAGCTGGCGTTGAAGGGTGCTAGGAGAAACAAAGCCTTTTCTCCCACACAGAAACCTGATATCTTAGCAGGGAGGGAGCTGTGTGTTTGCAGCCAGCTCTGTCCCCCATCTCCACTTAGCGTAAAAGCCAGCCCAAAGCTTCCAAACCATGGGTGAGCCACGGGAGAGCTGACAGCATGAAGGATTTCCCTTGCCTGCTCTTCCTCCCCTCACCTCAACAGACCCCTCCGAAACTAGCCTCATATCCCCGACACACTCAGAATATGGACAAAAGCCCTTCAAGCGCAGACAATAGAAAGCAGAAAGCCAACATACTAGGGAGCCTGTGGGAGCCTATCGCACAGGGGTCCTGGAGCCCGCCTCATGGCTGGGGAAATCAAAGGAATGGCAATGCTGAAAGCTGTAATTAAAGACAGCGCTGAGAAGTGTCACCAGCTGCTGCGACAGTGGGTGCTTTGGGAAAGCCGGATGGCGTCGGTGTGGGAAAAGGAGGAAAAGGCCTGGAAGGAAAATAAACTTTTCCCATGCTTGTATCAGCATGGAAGAAGGCGCCAGCTAAAAAGGCCGTGAGGAGGCTATTTGCGTGTGATTCAGCAGGAGATTACACGGAGGTAAAAGCCTTGTCATCACATCGTGGCCAAGACAGGCCACTCATTTCTCTCTGGAGATAACAGCTCCTCTTCTTCTTCTAACCTCTTTTTTCCTCAGAAACAAAAAGCCTTATACAGGCATAAACGGAATATGAAGGAAAGGCTTCGCCAGGCCCAGGGGGGTGGCAGCAGCGGGCGCAGAGCAGCTAGCGGCAGCACCAAGCTGGCTCTGTTGCCCCCTCTGCTGCTCGTAGCCTGCAGCTGCTGAACAACCTTCAGGGATGTGTTAACCCTCAGCCTCACACATCCAAAGAAAAAAAAAATAATAAAAAAGCTGACAGCGAGGTCAAAATGCATTTTCTTCAAATCTAACATCATCTAAATTTGGAGATGCAGCCACTCCTGGGATAAAATAACGCTTGTTTCCACAGAGTGATCCCAAACAGCCTGCCTCTAGCTCAGAGTGTTGGGGTAAGGAAGGCAGCCAAAGGGACATGCATGTGCCCTGACAGACACAAGGCCACAGGCGCCTAACGGGCCCTGCAGCAGAGCAGCCCTTGGCCTCACGCTCCTTCCTGCATGCAGGGCTGCGTGGCCCTCACGGGGAAGTGCAGGCTGGGGAGCCCCTTGGTGCCACAGGGGTTCTCCTGGCTGGCAGGACAGGCGCTGGTGCAGAGAGCAAAGCAGAGCCGGTGTCATCACGTCACAGGGAGCTCGCTCCGTCACCAGACTGAGCCTGTGCTTGTAGGAGCAGGTTAACATGGAAGCTCCCATGCCAGGGAAGCTGGAATGACAAGCCTGGTCCCAAGACAAAAATGCCCTGAAAAAAAAAAATGCTGGATACAGATTTTTCACAGCACAAAAATGTTCAGATCACCTATTTGCCAAACTGGCCTTTGTAAAGGATTATTGTGACTTGTTTAGTCAACATTTTTATATAAAACAGAAATTGCTATTGTTTAATCAAAGTATTTTGCACACATCTGTGGAGCCAAACGAGGAGTCCCCTGCAGTCCATGTCAACATCTAAAGGTAAAGTTCAGTGTGGGACCCCCTCACGGCAGTGCTGTGGCAAGATCCCTGGCCTGGGCACTTGTCCTCCAGCCTTTCCTGATTCCCATCACCAGGCTGCTCTGCCAGGTCTTCTGTCTCCTTCCCAAACTTCACCTGCCTACAGATTGCTTATGTTTTCCCCTTTCTCACATACTCTGCAGAAGAGCATTCTCTCCTACCCCTGGCTCATCAGCTCCCCATAGCAATAGGTGCTGCTTCCCTCTCTGCTTCTGGAGACTGGGGTCTCTGAAACAGCCAGGGTCAGGTGGGTGGCAAGAAATCTGGGGAGGTGGGGGGGGTGCTCTGGTGATCACAGTGATGTTCATAGCAAATGCTCAAGTGAGGAAAGAGCAGCCCCTCTTGGAAAGTGGCTCCCCCAGCGTGCAGGGAGAAGTCAAGCAGCTCTCCTTCCGTCTGCAGTGGCATCAGAAAGGTCGCTTCTGATCAGGATTCCTCTGGACTTACTTCTTTTAGGCAATTTTATACAAAGGGGTTGATTTCCTCGCTGCAATGTTCCAATGCCTCGGTTGCTGCTGCAGCAAGGTGCATTTGCAGCACACACACATTAGAGGGCTATCTAATGCAGTTATAACCAGGCAGGAGAAAGGCAACTGCTTTGCCTTCCCAAATGATGGAGGACTGGGAGGGAGATGTGCAGAGATTTTTATCCAGAAATACCTGCATGTACTATCACATAGAACAAGAGCTGGTTCTTGTTGTGAGAGCAGAGGTGTCACTGAGATAAAAGGTGTCTCTGAGGTCTAATTTTTATTTCAGACCAAAGAAAAGGACAGAGGCAGAAGAGAGGGAAGAAGACTTTTTTTTAATATGAAGCCCTCAAGCACACACATCACAGTGCAGTTCAATGCCATGCTGAAATAACAGGGCTAATTTTGGGACTGGCCCCACTCTGACCACAGTAGCAAGAGTCAGCACTGAGTGACTTTTCCTGTGAACTCCCTTCCTCCTAGCAGAGGTGATCCCTGTATCCAGTAATGCTTTGCCTTCCATTTAGGCCCCATAGCAAACCACCAACTACACATGTAAAGCCTTTGATTTGCCAGAAACCTGGGACCCCTAAAATGGAAGAATTGGATCAGTCCTAATTTACTGATTTTTCTATGCCAAGATCTCGTGTTATCTGTCAGAGACTTACTCTTTTCCTTCCATTCTCCTGCCACTGGCCTTCCTCCAGACCTCCCTACTTTTATGACTGTGAGAGGAAGCCTTTAGGTGAGTTGTGCAAGCCCACGCTTTCTGGAATGGGACAACACCTGCCTGGGAAGTGCAAGCAAACACAGCATTTGGAAACCTCGTGGATGGAGCTTTGGTGGCTCAAGGCAAATAGGCAATCAAGAAAGAGCGGCTGCTCTTTCCTGAGATCACAGCTTCCATTGCTCATGCTTGGATGCATCTTTGCTGAGCTTGGTGAGGTATCCATGGTCGCCAAAAACATCCAGGCCCTGCTGCCTTTTTCTGCTGTGACTTGACTCTTGTAGTCGCACACACGTGCAGTATGTGGCTCATTATTTGCCTGTAGCATTTGTCCATAACTTTCCTGGCACAGTGAACAGCGCTTTTGGTTATTTGATATGTACTTCATTTTCAAAAACAACAACCACTTCCCAGAATTCCAGCATAAAAATGGTCACAATTTCTCTTTTGAATATAAACAAAGGGAGGAAAACCACCCATTTGTCTAGCCGTGAGGTGCCTGACAAGGTGACAGAAATGAACTTGAGATGTCAGGTCAGTGAGTTCAGTGCAGAGTTAAGTTCTGCTGCCAGTGAGTCTCCAAAATGTACTTCTGAGATTGTTCCATTTTATTTTGGAAGCAGCTAGCAGGCACCTCAGCTCTGTGCTAGCGATTTCTGCATTATGAGACCTTGGCATGACAGTTCTTTAAAGGAGGCACTAAAGTAATCCAGGGGAGCAACAATCACTAGGCTTCAGTTAGCTGATTTTGTTCACCAGCACAAGATCTTTGTGATAAAAATATCCACCATCAACTGGTGCAATTGCTATATGGATCTGCTTTTCAATTAGGAAATAGCAACTAGCAATTAGTGCAACTAAACGGAGCACACTGCTTGCCCCAGTAAAATGCTATAGCACATCTTCACCCTGACTGTACGCGGACCTCTCAGCCTTGCAAGGAGCTGACAATTTCTTGCATATTTCTTCTCCCTGAACATGCAGGGACTCTCAGCCTTGCAAGGAGTTACCTCAGTCCAGCAACCCAGGCAAGAGGAGGGGAGAGATACTCACAGTCCAGTTGGAGGAATTGCTCAGGCGTCATTCCTGATCCCTGCTCAACTTGTCAGCGCTAGACTGTCTTTTACACCATTGTGGAAGGGGTATATGATGGCTCTGGTCATCCCTATGAGGTGCTCCTTCCGGAGCCTTCAAGCGAGTTCCATAAGGTTATCTGCTCCTTGTACCATGAGCGAGACAGGTTTCGGTCCCTTATCGAGTGTTTTTCAAGTGTATCAGTTCTGTAGCCTGATGGGCATTGGTTGCAAACTTCAGCAAAGTGAGACAGCCTTGCCTCCACAAGACCTCCCACTTCCCCATCTTGTTGGGGAGAGTACCCAAAGCTTCTCCATGGCTTTTGTGACATGTTGGCTGACATGTTTTGGTTGTTAACTCTTTACTCACCCATCTCTACCTTTAGCAAAGACTGATAATGCAATAGAGAGTGTTTAGCAGATTATTAAGTGCCCTTCTGCCTTTCTAGATGCCTTTCTAGCTGGCTTTCCATAATAAGGAAACCATGATCTGCCAACACAATTGGGAAGCTCTCAACGGTTGTATTTTGGGAAAGGAATTGGTGGAAAAGTTGGGGTCACATTCAGAAAGGGAATTGGGCACTTGCAGGAGGCCCCTGAGAGGAGAGCGCAGAGCAGGGGAGGCCCAGAAAGGAAGGCTATGTCTGAAATCCTGCACATTCCCTGAGTCTTAGTACCCTCCTTGCAGGCTTGACACGGCTGCCTGAGTAACCGATAAAGTGAGGTGAAGACTATTAAAAAACTAACTTTTCTTTGAAAATGTGCATGGGGATAGCAGAATGCTTGTGCATTTGCCCTCCTCTTTGGTGCTACATTGCCCAGCTGTGGGGGTTGAATCTGCAGATCTGGGAATGGCTGTGGTTGGCTGGAGCAGAGCAGGGGCAGCCTGCCCCGTGCCACAAAATGGAGGTGAGCGGGGCTGCTGCAGAGGCAAAGGAAGAGAGCTGAACAAGCATCCCCAGCCTTGCTGGCGGTCTATGATCCCTGAGAGGGGACAGGAGCTGGTGCAGATGTTTGTATGGTTTGTATGTTTGAGGTGCATGGACACCGAGCACCTCAGGTGGGTGCTGCTGTAGCTGTAAAGCAGTAAGTGAGTGTTTTTCTGTTTTGCCAGGTGGCATGTGGATGGTCATGCATCTGCCTCCAAAGAAGGTGCCAGAGAGCTCCTCTGTCTCTTTTTAATTACTAAGCAGATAAAACAAACTGTAATTTGAAATGGCCTTTATTTTCTGCATGTTTTGATGTTGCTCCCCACTGGCAATAGAAGAGATGGCCTGAAGGAAAATTCCACCTCAAACACCCACCAGCTGCTGCTGAGCTAATCGCTCCCTCCCTCTTCCCAGGGCAATCCTGGTGCAGAACGTGGAGCTGTCTCCATTGGGAGAGGTGTTGACATGCAGACAGGTGACAGCGCCCGCGCAGCGCCCTGTGTAGCGCTGGGGTCAGAAGCTGCCTCTCCTCTTGCTTATTAAAACTAGCAGTAAGGGAGCAGACGTGCTGTAGACAGCTTTCTTCCTGGAGTACATCTTCAAAAAAAGAGAAGCAGGACAGGATTTTAAAAACTGGCTGTCTAAAGGTACTTTCCCCAAACCTTGTTTAAGCATTAAAGCCTCAAGAGACTGACTAAAGACAGACATCCTGTGTGGCACCTCCAAGTGAGTCTAAAGCTACTTTAAAGGCTTATTTTTTAACTGCAAGTTCTTGTTTAGAACAAGTGCATGCACACTTCCTGGGGCCACAGAAAACCCAGCAGCCAGCACAGGCACAAAACAGGATTCCTTCGGTACGATTGCGCCGGAGCAAGGGTAAAGGAGAAGGGTAAGACCCTTGGGTAAGATCCCATGCCACAGCAACTGATAAATTCATGAATATAGTCTCTTGAATATTTATTGTAATCGCAAAAGGAAAAAATGTCCAAGAAAAAAATAAACAAACAAAATCCACTTGATATACAGAAGTCACATACAAACAGAATATCCAATGGAATACACAGTCTCTACTTCCACATAGAATTAAAACTCTGCACGTGGATAAAACTTGTACTTCACGTTCAGACAAGAGCTCCCGCGGACATATGCAGAAGATTCACAACATTCGTCACCCAGCAGCATTTTAAACTAACATATTTTTTAGAACCACAGTCACTATATTGCAGTAATAGCTGGGGGAGGAGGGATGGATTGAGGCTCACCCCCTCACAAATATATTCTAAGCACATACTTCAACTTTCCTTCAAAAAATATTCAGCAAGTAAGTTAGCTTGAGGGAGCCAGAGTAGCTACATATTTTCAAGAGCAGCATTTCTTTCTTATTAATGTAATCACATGTCTATGAGGAATAATAAAAATACCAGGTAAAATTATCTGCCAGCCCTTGAACAGTCAGGTCACTTAGCAGTAAAAAATCTAGGTAATGCATCCTCAGTCCTGTGGCAGCCTGTACATCTATATTTAAGTTGTACCTCATATCATGACTGTTACTTTGCCTGCTGCTCAGCTGAAAAGACATCCAGAATTTTTTTTTTCATTAAGCAATCCTAACTCACTCTCAAGACATATTTTTATTTCACTCTGATCTATTGAATTTTGCAGATGGTGTTATGGCATCATGGTATAGAAAGACGGAAGTGTTTTAAAAGCTTCTCAGGCCATTTCAAGTATTGTATGCTCCTTAATGCAATTTGGCTATTTTGCCTGCTCAGAGAAATTATTTGATGCTCTAGCAAAGGAAAATATGCTTCCGGTTTCAAGCAGGCCTTAGAGTTTGGTTCTTTTCCTGATCAGGTTAGCTAAAAAACAAACAAACAAACTAAATGCCTACGTCAACCTCGTACATTGTCCCAAAAATCTATCAGATCAATCTCAAAATCCAATCATGTACCTTTTATCATGGTGCTAATGAAAACAATTAGTTATGGAAATCATTCAGCTAAAACAGTTACTCCCCTTGGCCCAAATTTAGTGGCCTGTCTCCATTTAGAAAATTCCCAGAGCACACGGCTTGTTCCTTTGAAACCAGAGATGCAGCAGGAATTAACAGAATTAGTTCCTTCTCTGCAGAATCCGTAGGCACAGCTGGGAACCACTGGCAGTTCAGAGATTGAGGGTTTAAAGTAACTAATGTGCTTAAGGATTGAGCCGAACAGAAACAGGCTTACTCAAATGCTTAACCGAGTTGTTAGAAATACGCAAGGCTAACAGGAAAGGAAAAAGAAATGCTGGGTTGTCTCCTTTTCATTTCATGGTTGGATTCTGGGCTGCATTTTATTCCCATTGGTACTGTAGCTTTACTGCTAATGGCGGAGTTACTCCACAGTGAGAGTTGGGTATCAGGTGAGTGAAGAGCTGGGTCAGTATTTTTAGGAATACGTCTTCCACCTTTAGCATCTAAAGAGGGTTAAGAAACTTAATGGACAGAGGAGATATTGATTAAAGTCTCCATCCACTGTGCTGGACCATTTTGACTGTGACCTGCAAACTGTTCCCAAAAATGTAAACTTGTGTCATTCACTGAACTTTGCCAAGTCATCCAGAAGAGTACTGGATACTTGTATTTAATATTTCAGGTAAGTATTATGTATTAACTCTACCAGATTAAGGAAAACATGTTCACATGATATTATGCATTACAGGCAGACAGAGCATATAACTAATTCTTTCAGGAATAAATTACTCCCTGTAAGTGATGAGTGCCAAGAGGGGTCTTTCAATGCTTCTGGAGAACATGCTTTAAAAATCTATGCAGATAGGATAAAAAGCTTATCTTCTGACTGAAAGCACTGCCCCACTACTGTCCATATAACATTATCATTTTCAAAAAGGACACTCACAATTCTAAAAGTAAAATTGACATGCACTTGCAGTAAACATACAGATATTTTTTACCATTGTCTCACATATGAAAAATAGTTTAAATGACTTAAGAGTAGAGTATTCTTACACTACATTGGTAAAGCATTTACTATATAAGTTTTACTACAAGACACATACAGCTACTAGAAAGCTACTTTGAGCCACACAGGAATCATCAACAGCTTATCACACATACATGACACTTCTCCCTTTCGCACAAGTTTATATACACTGAGTAAGTCATTAAATATTGCACTTATTGGCCCATGATCCCTCAGTTCTGAGGTATTCAAAAAATAGAAAACATATCTATTTTTATAACATAGTTTCATGCAACATTTAAGACATTTCAGTTCCACAAACACTAGCAGCATATGTTACGCATTCTGACAGTCCGACTGAAGCACGACATATCTGACATTATTGACAAAATATTAAATGAGAATTACAGCACAAACATATTTCATTTAACACCAGTTGCAGGTACATGTCAGGATTACTCAAGGAAATTTATCACCAAAAGTAGTAAACAATCCCTAGCTTTTATTTCTGCATGTTACGCATGATCCTGAAGCTATGGGAAGATTAGGGTTTATGCTTCTCTCCCCTTCCCATCCCTTCCCCCAAATCAAAAGCAGGTACCTTAGGCTATAAATGACATGCCATTTATGCCTGCTGGAGCTATGGATGATAATAATCCTACAATCTGCAAAGTGAACCCAGCTGATCTCTGGTGCTAATGAGACTTTCTGTTTAAATTCCGCTGTGGGACTTAGGGAAGGCTTCACTGAGCATGAACAAGTAGCAGTGGGAACTGAATGAGTGTCAAAGATGTACTGTTCTATATGCATACTATTTATGTGCAGTTGTAGATGCTGCTTAAGTTAGCACCCATGTATAAACAAAGATTAAAAAAAAGAAGAAATATTTTAAAATAACAACTTAATAAAGAAAACTGACCCCAAAAATTGAATTTGAAAACTGAGTTGCCTCTTGAATTGAGACCCAACAGATGACGAGCCTTTGAGAATTTGGAGTCAAACCATACTGAAGAGACTGTGTACAGATTAAGTGGTGCAAATCAAGAAAATCCACACCTCTGTTTGCACAAGTGAAGGTATGTTGCTTTAATCCCTATGAGGATTTTTCATCCTTGTAGTTTTACATCACAAAAATCACAAAATGAGTCTTGCTGAAGAGGAACTTGGCTTGTATGCTGTATGTCTGCATGTGGAACAGGCCAAGAGGGAATCTGTCTTAATAGCAGAACAGTTAGTTATTTATTTAGTCGATGCCCTTAAAAATACTAATTACATACTTGTCTCTCACAAGTGAATGCAATAAAGAGTAGTTTCGGGGGAGACTGACTTTTGAAGTTTTGGGGTCTCTTTTGAATTGCAAGTAGAGCGTCATTTGTCTGCTGTTGAAGAAGCAAAGCTGTCCTCATCAGATATAAGATTTGTACCATCATTTTTCCCCTAAAAAAAGACAATTGAACTCAAAGCACTCTCAAAGACAGGATCAAGCTCCAGCAGGCTTTGTGCACCATAAAATAGCACTTCATTCCTAAAATAAAGAAGGTGCAGGTAGTACGGCTGGATATACAGAGCTGAGGAGACTGTGAAGAAAACCTAATTTTTCAGACTGATGCTCTGGAAAGGCCACATAGATGTAGTTGCTCTACATTATGCATGTATGTATGCAATGTATGTATGCACATTAAGGATAAGCACAAAGGAACAAACAGTCCCAGCTAACAGTCACGTACACAGGGGTTCAGAGAGTATATTTTGACAGAAGATCAGGCTAGCTCATAGGCTCAAACACCACCAAACAGGTCGAAGTAAATCAAACCAAAAACAAACCGAGGGAGAAACATGCTACTTGGGCTGTAAGGAGCAGCCGCTCGTGCACAAGAGGTCCTGTCGGAACAGCCAACATGTACGTGCAGGCTCCGCTCCACCGGCGCCAGCGTTCCTGCTGCTTCCCAGGAATTTCTTCTGCACCAGGCAGCTCATGCAGCAAGCAGGACACTGTCAGAGCATGGCAAGGCTGGTGTACTAGCCATGCATCACAGTAGCCTGCCACTAATAGCATTTATCAGCCTAGATTGTAACTCAGAAAATGGATGGTGCACTATTAGTTCAGCTGGCACTATGGAGTTCAGGACCCTCTGCCACGAGGTGTCTAGTCCCTCAGAACTGCCGTGCTCTATGTCTCACCTGCTGCCCCAGACCAAATCTCAGCTGAAGTGGCTACCTGTGGCTGCGTCCCGTGATAGTCAGCCCTAAATCTGCGCTGAAAGGGACAACAAATGGGTGCAAAGCCAAAGCATACTGGGTTTTCATCATGGTAGTGCTTTGCCACCAGGAATTGCGATGAGGCAGAAAATAGTTTGGAATGTATAATAGTTAGTTTAATGATCCAGCCTGCTTGTATCATTACAATAAGTCTTTTGCTAGCCTGAACCTTGCTCTTGACAGAACTGTGCTACAACTGTGTTTAGATCGGGGATCCTACCAAATGCTGTTCTGTCTTCTCCAGTGACTAGCTTAGAGGCAGTGGCTATGAGGTATGTGTGACTGCATGGTTAAATCTTGAGCTTGATCAGGCTGGGATGGGATTTCTGAAATGGTTCAGTATTGGGCTAACCATGTTTTCAATTAAGAAAATTGCTGTTCTATCACAGAAGTCATCAGGAACAGAATTAGGCCAAGAAATAATTCAAATAATTTAAAGTAGAATTGAAAATCCCAGTCCTGCTGTTCTCCCAGAACTCACACAGAAGTTTTAGAATGTTTGGGGAAATGACAATAAATTGCTTCCAAAAAGACTGTGGTTCTGGGGATTTTCCTACAATAGCCAGGTTCCACCTGAGAACTGAGAGTACAGAGAACGTGATTTTTCTTGTCTAAATCTGCCCAAAATCTATGGCAAAAATCCTGGGACTGCCGTGAAGCACACGGCTGCAAAATCCAACTTTTCAACCTATTCAAGCCATTTAACCTGTCTTCCTTTCATTTTTTGGTGTTGCAGACATTTTTTTTTTGTATTGAGAAATGTCAACCTAGTCCTAAAGCCAGCCTAACAAAAATAATAACCCAGTTAATGCTTTCTCAATTATACCATTTAGTTTAAAAATGTCACAGTGACACAAATAATGCAGTATACCACAGGGCAAAGATGTAAGAAACTGCTGCTAATTATTAGTGAGCACTTTTTAGCATTGTGACATATGACGATTTTTAACACTTGTCTTCACAACCCTTTCCTGATTTTATGATTTTATTCAGTTTAACTCCATAAATATTGACAACTATTTATTACTCCTAAAACTTTTAAATATCCTCTGAATTTCTGATTGTCTTATCAAAAAACAGATATCCTCAGCAAAGCCAAAATGAGGTCAAATTCCAACTCACTGACATCAGCAGCATCTCTATGATGGATCTGAGCTAAAATACGGGGCCTTTGCAATGGTGCTCAGTGACTGAATGGAAGATGAAATTCCTAAAAGCTTAAAAATGCAGATTTGCAGGAACATGACAAGAAAGATTTTGGCTATGAGCATAATATATCTGGTTTTGTCAGAGGTGATAGCAGAACTTTGTTACCTAATGCAGGTAGACTTGAAAAGAGTTAGTCCAGCTCTTCTCAGCTGAGGCAGGTCTTGGCAGTTCTCTCAGATGAAGGATTCGGAAATTAAGTCCAGTTTCAGAAAGATATTAGGCAGTTACCAAGAAAATGTGAATGTAGCGCAGGATGAAATACCTACTATCTCTGAGGATCTAGATTGAACACCCTTACTTGGCTGGGATCTTGCAGGGGTGTTTTTTGCTGTCCAGGAAGGCTGGAGGTTTGTCCTTCCTACACCCTGCAATTTCCAAGCAGCCATGGTGTGTATCTTAAATGAGCCCAGGTTTGCCAAGGCATTATGCTCCAGGAAATGTCCCTTGTACAAATAATCTGGACAAAATGAGTGATTAGCTCGCTAGAGTAATATTTCTAAATTGATTTTCAGTCAGGAAAAATTGTAAGTGGCTTCAGGAAGCTTATTCTGAAACACCTTGGCCACTACCCCAAGGATACAAGAATATAATTTGAAACTGACAAAGCAGGAATCAGTTCTAGGCAAATGTGGTCTGAGGACATGGCACCAGCTGAAGCAAGTACAATGTAAAACAATAAAAAGAAAAAGAGAAACTAATAGCCATCCTGCATGCAAAAAACAGATGCTAAAAGAGGATCATCCTCACAAACTAATAATAGCGTCTCTATATACATAACTTGACCAGCTGCTGATGTAAAATAAAAGACTTTTCTCCCAAATAAATTAATCAGATGCTATAAATGGAGGCATATAGACCATTCATAAATACTCTGTTGGCAACAGAACAGGCTGGAGCTGCCTTTGTTGGTGGCTGCATTAACAGCCACAGTTGGGTTGCTGTGGAGGGGGGGTGTCCTTTAGCCGTGTGCTCTGCTTCCCGGCGGCAATGGTGGGATCTGTCTCCAGGCTTTCCGACATTTTGTCACAGATGATATCCACGAGTCGCTCAAATGTCTGCTTGACGTTAATGTTGTCCTTGGCACTTGTTTCAAAAAATTCAAAACCTAATAAAATAAACAACATATTGGTTGGATACATATTCCAATCTCTCCAATAAATACACAAATCTCTCCTGGGGACGAAAGAATGGAGAGAGACTCAGAAAGTAAACACGGAAGAGCACACACGATATTGCAAGAGCAGTTACATTTGCAAAACAATCAGAGAAACTACCTTAGAGCTATTCGCTTCCAGCTAAAATCATGATTGGCCCCAAAACATATTCTACTGTTAAAATGGTTTCATAATAAAATTGACACTAGTTTAAGAGTACTGTTATGTTTGAAATGCCCTATATGTCTGGCCACTGTGAAAGAACAATTCACTGTTTTCCATTTCTATTAGGTCTCGCTATTCTCCACTGGAAATAACTATTTCCATGATGTCATTAACTGGGTGCCAAAATAGAAAATTGTATGTGGAAACAACCAGGTGAGAAAAGCAAACAAGGCAAGGAAAGAATTCTGCAGTGTGAGCTCTATGCAGAATACAAGAAAATCTGTTGGGACAAAGGCACACCCCTCCAAGCCAAAACAGTACATAAATAAATAAGTAAACGTGCATATTCTTTTCTCCTTAGTTCAATTATGTAGAGGGACTTTTTCATCTATTTGAGTGCTATTGAAAAGGGAAAAATTAGAGACGGCAGGGGCTGAGCAGGCAGCTTGCTGTTGGGCCTACAACCCCCCCGCTTTCTGCCCGTGCTGGAGCTTCCCCTCCTACTGCTGCTTCTGCACCTCCTCTGTCTTCTTCTGTTTATTTGGTTTTTAGGTCTTTCCTCCTGTGCTCTGCCTTATCCCACTGTTACCACACTGCTCTCACCTGAGGATTCCTTGGCAATTTAAGGCTTTCTGGTAATTCTGTCTTTCTAGTGCCAAAGAGTTCAATATTAAGACTCACAAAACATCTAATCCACTGGTAATCTTACAGAAGTGGCTAAACATCTGCAGAACTATTTTGATTCTTTCTGATTAGTGCCGTATAACAATGTACAACTACCTCTGTAGTTTGTTATGAGGAAAACCACAGTCAGAAAATGTCAGTCACTTTAAACGCTTGGCAGTATGAATGAAAAAGGGAGAAAACATATTTTTTTTTTCTTTTTTTGCATACGGTGTGTGTTTTCTAGTGAATGGGCTAATCTTTTATTTCAGAAGGCCACTTAAAAATTAAATGCAACTACTTAGATAACACTAATACCAAGTGTTCAGTAGGCCCTCTAAATAAAATATAATATGCACATTTAATCCAATGTGCAATCTTAATGAATAGCTTTTGCATGTTTAGTGTAGATTTACAGTAGATAATTATATTTAGCTTGGCATGATATCCCAGTGCATGCTAATAACCAGTGCAAAACTTTCTTCTCTGTTCTAAATATCCTTAATATTTTTAATTTACATGAAGTGCCTTGTGCTGAAATGCCACAAACTGCTAAACTGTTTAACAGCATAGAAACTAACTGCAAGCCAAAGTTAGCGTTTGTAGTTTGTTTAGATAATAAACCCTTAGATATACAAATATTGAAAAGGGATTTATTCATGCAACTTCCATTAACGTTGATGTGAGGTTAACCCTCGGGGCTTGAAAACTTCTCCTTTCTGCATGAGTCTGGGAAGCAGGGAAGAACATACATAATAAAGAATATAGTATACAGAAATCATATGTTGGGTGATGGTTTAAATCTGTATTTCAAACCAATTATTTGTTTTAGTTTAGCAAGATTTATGTATTCTCTTCTTCATTTTGAAACAAAAGGAAGAGGTGGAACGAAGGTGGAATCTCAGTGGTTTCCAGGGCTCCTCTGGAGCTTCATGCCAGAAATTACTGTTCAGATGTGCTGGGGAGTACGTGGAGGGAAGAAGAGCCTCTGCCCTGTCTGTGCTTGTGCTGGACTCTGCAGCCAGAGCTATCCATAGCTGTTGGCATCTGCTCAGCAGTGTCTGGAAGCAAGCGACCACTCCAAAGTACATGTCTACACTGCAGTCCAAAAGGGAGACTGCGGGTCATCATCTAATTGAGGCTTTGGAAGCGGGTGAGCTGTGGCAGTCAGGCTGCCCTGACCCAGCTGGGAAGGTGCTGGGCAGCTGTATGTGCTTGTGTAAGCTGAAACCAGGACATCTGTACTGCAGAGCAAACAGAACTTCAGTTACATGGCATTAAAACAGGAGTCACTCCCTCGACTGCGGGGAACATTGTTCTGTATTTACAAGATAAACAAGTCATAACTGTGACAGAATATCACTATTATTGTCTAGATAATGGCTTTCTAGCCTGACCATAATCCAGTAATGTCACTGCCCACGATCCCATCAGTAATAAGCTCTAATTCCATGTTCCCATTCCACACTTAAGCTCTTTTCCTTCTCAAATCAATAAAGAGAAATGAAAGCCAAGCATGAAATCAAAGGCAGAACCCACTAACTTGAAATTTGTCTAACACA
The DNA here is from genome assembly GCF_059628265.1 of Tinamus guttatus. Classification (NCBI taxonomy): domain Eukaryota; kingdom Metazoa; phylum Chordata; class Aves; order Tinamiformes; family Tinamidae; genus Tinamus; species Tinamus guttatus. The sequence goes on along the minus strand of NW_028288707.1, from coordinate 630,848 downwards.
GCAAGGATATTTCGCTGGTAAATAATGCCTTCCCTAACAGCTACAACACCTTCCAAGCAAAGACAGATCTTAGTGTATAAGTAGTGCTTATGATACTGCAGAAAAGCAACAGGATAAGCACTATTCTTTCACTGATTCGGGCAATGGAGACAGAACGAGGAGGAGGATCAAGCAGGCCTGTAAGGCAAAAGAGTTGAGGCCCAACAAGGAGACCCCTCAGAGAGGACAGCTGAGAGAACCCCTAGCTGCCCTCCCAGGAAAGTATCTGAATAGCTCTTGCAGGAGAGCTCCAGGAGGGATTGTTCTGTCCTGAGGATTCTCCCAGGCAGCCCCTCCTCTGTACAGCCCCTCCTCTGTACAGCCCCTCCTCTGCCTCTGACAGGCACTATTTCTATGCTTAGATGCATTGATTAATATACTGGCTAGCAAATTTGGACTCCCCAGCATTTTACCCACTGCTGCCTTGCACAGTTCTTGCTGCAGCGCAGATTGAACTATACTCAAATATATGACCTGTAAATGGTTGCGTATATATATATATATCTGACCTGTATATATGTATATACATGTGTATATATACATAAATGCATACGTTTGTACACATAGACAGATATATGTATATATGCACACGTATATGTGTGTGTGTATATATACATATATATATGACCTGCAAATAGCCACTAGAAGTAGGTCCTATAGATGTAGAAATGGTCATATAGGATAGCCTTGTGCACATAGTTAAGAGATGTTTTATGCAGTTTTAAAAAATCCATATCAATAATCCTTTCTGTAAATGTCAGTGCAACAGATTCAGAGAGAGTGTGGCTGTGTTTCCTAGAAGAGTGTGTCTGCAATAAGTACTTTAGTAAAAAGATGTACAAACTCTTGAATTCTGGTTGTTTTTCACTTTGTTATGGATGTTTTGCAGAGCTTTTTGCCAGTGACCTCTCCCCTCCTCCTGACTCATCTGGCCAATATTTTATAAATAGGGCCTAGACCATGTGCTTCCAAAATGCCTGTGAACGAGGGCCTCAGGTCCATGCATTTTAATTCTTCCTTCAGTTTCTTTCCCAGTGCTTGCTGTTAACTAAGAGGAAGCTTTTCCATGTATGAGATTGAAGCAAGGTGAATCCCTTGCAGTTATCATGACAGCAGAGCTCAAGCCACATTCCCACCATGACCTGTATGCAGAGGTGGCTGAGATGGAGCAGAGCAGTGTAATGCAAAGACATGACAAATCCCCACAGGCATGTGTGGGGGTAAGGCAGAACAGAGCTGAAAGGGGAGAAATGGCCAAGGCTTTTGAGCATATGGGAGATACAGATTAAGGTTCCAGAGCACAAAATAATCCAAGTTTACGGAACTGATCTGAATACTATTTTAGTTTCTCTGTAGCTTCAGAAGAAGCACTGAGGAGATGTTTCTTCTCACAAGGAAAAAAACAGTTCAGATAGCTACCCTGAGGCAAATAAGCAGTCTAAATTTCTGACTTTCTTGATTCTGTCTTGCACTTATGCAGACGCCAAGATGCTCTCACCAAGAGAGAGACAAATACAGGGAAATACAGGAGGATTGCAAAGGCCTTCTTTGCTAGGGAACTAGACTGAAAGCAGCTGGTGACCCCTGCTCTTCCTCAGAGGCCCTCCTGCACTTGCTAGATGGTCAGGTTACAGCATGCTCTGCTTTCAGGCTGGCTAAGTAGGAACTAGACTGTCCAGAAAAGGGCAGGTGCTGTACAGTGCTGAGAAAAGTATGAAAAGAACATTATGCCCTGGCTACCTAAAAGGCAGAACTTTGCTATTTCATCTCAGCAGAGAACAGTGCTTTAGCATCATTCCAGACAGAGCTAATACAGTTACCATTAATAGAAATACAAAGATTTTCATCCTCCCTTTAGGATGGTCAAATTGGAAAAGAAAAGCTAATGGGGGAGTCTCAGTTATGATAGAGCACACAGATTTTAAGGGCAATTACTGCATAGTAATTTACAGCCTAGTAAGCATCTTTTTTTTTAAAGTCTTTCAGGACAAAAGTTTTCCATATAAATTCAAGTTGTACTGACTTGGATTGTGGCTTCCAGATATCTTATGAAATAGGGCACTTGGAGAATAAATTACATCTGCGGCAAAGATTTTTTTCATGTTCATTTGCAGGAGACATTTGGTGGACAAATAGCTTGCTTGGCTTTGTCATTAAGTAACTTTTTTGTAATGCTACTCAGAGTCCATGGAAGTAAAGGCCAATTCTCCTCCACAAAAAAAACATCCTGTGGACAGGTGCTTTTGAGCCTTCAATCACTCTGCCAATACTCCATGTCTGTTATGACTAAAGCAAAGATTTTGCGTTTGCCAGTGCTGTCAGTCTGGCTCCTTCCTCTGGCAGCAACACTTGCCTTTTTACAAGAACTGAAAAATGGCAAAGGATGGAAATATGAAAAAGGCCTTTTTCTGCACAAGGCAATTATTTTCACTTGTAATGCAAAATTGAGCGTAGCCATATGCCTGTGTTCCTGGAGCCGCTGCCTCCCTGCTTTCCAGGCGAAGGCCTCCAGCCAGCAGAGGCAATGCAGAACCCGGTGTTCGGCGAGCTGTGTGCTGGCATACCAAGTCCTGCTGGATTCCGGATTTAGATGCCAAAATTACAGCCCGAAAGAAGTCTCTGTTTGCTGCTTAAACTCTCAGAAGCCTAATACCCCTCCAGAGTCTGTCACCCCCAAGGACCTATAGACAAGGGAAGGTTCACTCCTACTTTACACTGCAGATTGCCATCTTACACCCAAGCTTTGGGAGGATTCAGAAACTAGTCAGACATTTTCCTGATGAACTTTAGCAGCAGGCCTAATCTCGTAGGCTTGGCCAGATCACACATAAGCGAATGGGTGCTGAATTACACACTGTATAAGCATATGGCACTGAAAAATGCTCTGATTTCAGACTAACTGGAATTCTAAATAGACATAATTTGAAGAAATCAAATGACTGCTGACTCTTGTTTCTCTGGCATATCCTTACTGTTATTATGTGCATGCTTGAGCTAATAATAAAATGAATATAAAATATGCAAGGCTGGCTGGTTTGAAATGAGAAATTTTCTTCCTGCTTTTGATAGGGCTATTTTTCAAATCGTTGAGAATCAAGAGAAGAAAAGAAAGATAAAGAAGAAAATAAAAACTCTTAGGTCCAAAGGAAGTGAGAAGAGAGAGAGGAGAAGAAACCTCCTATGAAACAAAACCCACGCACAATGATGTGTATGTTAAAAATGAGGGATGAAGTGACCGCCTTTGTGAGTGACAGTTGTGGAGGCATTCTGAAAGTCGGGGCAAAATAGGATTTTACAGAAAAGACGAAAAGACTTTTGGGGTGGATTATGCAGTATCCTCCTAGTAACTAAGGCATCATGAGCACAACATTCTTTGGACCTGTGGCAGGGATGTGCTTTTACAGCAACCTCGAAGACCTGGGCCTTAAAGTTAAAATGTACCTTATAATGGCAGAACTTGCCATTAATAAATATTTACATTATTTGTAGCATATGCTCAGAAAATCTGAGTTGTAAAGAAGCACATGAAGAACCAAAGGCAAAAATGCAAATAAATTTAATTTGCAGGCATAATATATTAGCAAAATGGCACAAATAAATTGGGAAAAATGTGTATCAAGTTACATAGGCAACTGCCCATGTGCATGTGCAGTTACTCACTGTCTATTCAGAGTCTATGCCCACAGGTCTGCCTGCTAAGCCTGTGCCACAATATAGATTGCAATATATCACACAGACCACAGATGAAAGGAACCATGAAATTCATGCCATCTGTGAGTCATTCTTTTTATATTTGTTCTGACAAATGACAAAATTTTTATGAACATATGAAGCTTTGAGGTTGGCTGGCAACTATGAGTAATGTAGGCGGGTAAGTAAACATGCGCTTTTACTTGCAAGAAATTCCAAACCTTTTTTACTAAAATGCTTTAGAGGACATAAGTGTTGACTGCGTTGGTGCTGTACTATTTTTCACCAGGCAACAAATACTTGTAGATCTCAAAGCAAAAATTTATGAAGTGACAGAATGGCATATGAATTATGTTCCATACCATACTTTGTAGTGATTGGTGAATAAACTTGTTTAAAGATGATGACTGTGATCTCTACATAAATATTAACATTACGTTAATTGGCTCCCTCTAATGGCTGATTTGCCACATTTCTATTTTTTTTTTGGTATCTCCTTGAGGTAAAGTTACATGACTCAGCTGTTTTCCTCTTATTCTCATGTAACGTTTTATGATACTACAATGTTAAATAAACATGAATTAATTTAGTATATTCTTTTGGAAAAATTAATTCATGTTTATCTAACATTGTAGTATCATACTGCTTTACAAAAGTTGCTGAATAGGGAGTCAAGGAATGTCCAAGATATGAGGTGGCTTTCGTATCTTAAACAATTAAATAACCTGGGAACTTTCAGCCTGGAAAAAAGGAAGGGGCAGGGGGAACAGAGGTAACTAAAATCTACAGCGAGTAACAGGAAACAACTATTCAGTATTTCTTAGATCATAAAAATTGAGAACCATAGAATGAAACCAGCTGGTAGTAGATTCAAAACAAAGGCAAAGCCAGAAAACTCAGAGAAACTGTGCACATTGAAAGTTTGTAGTGGATCTGTGAACAAATCCATAAGAAAACAAACAAAAAAATCCCATGAAATGGCTATTGAATAAAAAGATACTACCTTTGGCTTATGAGATTCCTGAACACAATTTGCGGTCTAGGAAGTATCACTGTATGTTTACCCTCTAACCCGTGGCCTGTGGCCAGTGCTGCAGGTAAGGTCATTGCCATGCTCTATGGCATTAGCAACAAGCTTTAAAACATGTTAAATGAATATGAGACAAGTTCTGTCTTCATAAACATTCTGTAGATACATGCTCAAGGTTGGATCTAATCAGAAAATTTCTGTCAACCCGTTTTTAGAAATCTAGTTTTATTAACAGTTTCTTATCTCTTTTTTTCAGCTCCTGACAAGAAGTGACACTTGACTAATTTAGACAAGCTTCAGCAAGTAACCAGACCTACTACCACTTGATCTAAACCACATTTTTGAGGTCATCCCAGACACCAGACTAATAGTAATAATAATAATAATAATGAAAAAAAAAGAATACTTGTCCCAGACATAAATGAAGTCCACAATTTTCAAAGACTTCAGCAGTCACAAAGGAACCCACATTTTCAGATTCTCAGTTCTCAACAAGACACCCATGTTTTCCAGAAGGCTAATTTGCTCAGTGTTCGTTCTGACCTTTTGAAAACATGGTCTAACATGTACATATTCATTTTCTAGGTGACTTCAAATAAAACAGGGTTCAAAATAAAATATCATTTGAGAACACAATGTTTCACAACATGCTCCTTGTACAGCACTCACATGCATTGTGCTTCCCTATAACTGTGCCTGTAATCAACATCACATGCTGTACCATTCCAAGGGCCCACGCAGGCTTAAAATGTCTTGCTGGACACAAAAATCTATGTTAGCATTTTTAAAACTTGACTGCAAGAGATTTTAATCAACTCACTTGCAGAGAAAGGAAAGACTATCCCAAATATTTGACACAACTTACTGCCCTTCAAACTGACCCACATGGTCAGAAAACTTACTAAAATTCAGGGAAATTTATTCTTTTTTTTTTCTTGCCATGATCTCCCATAATCTCTGAGCAGATTTAAGAAATCTTTTTAGCCATACAAAAAGCTGTACAAACATGCGTGTGCGCTCTGAATACAGTAAATGGCTTACTGGATCAGAGCCAGAATACATTCAGGATAGTACCCCGTCCTTGAGAAGGCCATGGGAGATTTATCAGCGAAAGGAAACCCCCAGAGCAGGCAAAGATAGGAATACAGGATAATCTACTTCCATAGAAACTCAGTTGTAAAACCCAGGAGTTGGAACTTACTTTAACTCCAGAAACATAAATTTTAATATATCTCTCATTACCCCCTTTTTTTTTTTTTTTTTTTTTTTTTTTGCTATCATTGGTTATTATAACTGAGGATTCTTGACTGTATAACATCCAAAGTTTCTTCTCATCTGGCTAAATTCATGAGCTCGGGGATTGCTTGTCAACTCACTGCATTAACCTTTCTATAGAAAAACAACTTGGGAATTAGAAACTCAGATTAGTTATGTTAATTTAAAAGTAATTCTTCAAGATTTACTTAAAGACTTAGGAATTTCTTGAAGACATTTTAGTGCATCATTAAAATTTGGGGTCAGAATATACAGTTACAACATTTTTTATCTTGTTTTCCTTCAGTGTACCTTCCTAACTCATTTTAAAATGAATAAATATTAGAAGTGCTAACACAGAGAAGGATAAACTATAGTATTAAGCATATAGTATATATTTCTGCAAAGAAAAGTATACTCTGTTAAATTAGACGCTACAGCAACCATGTCGTTTTTATTACAAGCAGTTTTAAAAAAACAGTTATTTATCAATGTTGATAATTTACCTGGACATAACCTGCTGTCAAGTCTTCCCTGTTACCTTTCCAGAACTAATTTATGGTCATATACCCTGTCCTGTCCTCAAGTCTCCTCTCTCCTTATTTTTGTGTGTTGCAAAGCAGCACAGATGGGAGTCTTAGGAGGATTTATCTCACTGTATGAAAAATAATTCTATTTCAGTTCTGATTACATGATAAAAAAATAGTAACTAAAACACTTTGCCCAAGGCAAACTAGAGCCTGCTGGTTTTGTTTGATTTTTGACAGAGATAAGTTGCAGTCAATGGAAGCTAATGGAAGCATGTTTTTTGCCCTCCAAATTAAAATATCAGTTTCAAAAGACAAGATAGACTTAAGCCTTCATTAATTACCATTTTTATTCTCTCACTTCTAAAGCTTTCCCCCAGATTTTGAATAAGAAGAAACAGTCAAAGCTTACAAGGAAGGCAAGAACTCCTGATAGTCCAGTTTTGGGCAAGCTAAATCTTAGTGTCACTCACTTTTTTTTTCTCCTGCTTATTTATTCCACCACCCCCTTATTTTTCCATAGCTAGAACATATCTACATATGTTTATACTTGCATAAACATATGATTTATATCTGCATGCGTATGCACAATCTTTTTTGTTTATGACAAAGTCCATAATGTGCTTTCTCTCTGAGGAACAAGATAAAGGAGGCTGTATGAAGTATGTCCTTAGTGTAACCAGCTTCTGAGCCAGCACTGATTTTGTGGGCACTTTTAGATAGCATGTCATGTTCTGCATAAGGTCATCACTGAACACGTATCCATTCTAATGATGTTAAATGATAGCAACAAGGGCAGTTCAGGCCTCACCCCGCAGAAACAAAATACGGATGCATTTCTTTACAATGACTGTATCGTAAACTTTTATTTACAAATAATGTAGTAATTATGCTGTGCATTGTTACAAGCAATCATAAAGCTTTTGCCATTGATTTTCTTACCAAGTTGCTCTGCTAAATGCTTGCCTCTCTCAGTGAAGATTACCCGTTCATCCTCCATGTCACATTTGTTACCGACCAAAATAACCTGGGCATTATCCCAAGAGTATGTTTTGATTTGAGTTGACCTTAAAAGAGAGAGAGACAGAGCAAGAGAGAGAGAAGTCAGAGCAAAGCAAATTTCTTTTAAATCAATTTCAAACAGAACTGTAACAAAGACAATAGTGATTCTGACATCCAGGCTAACGCAATTCTGTTTCAAGTAAACTAAGGATTACCGGTCAGGAATTATTATTACAGGAATAATATCAACACAAGCTTTACTTTTGCTTGTTAAGACAAGATAGTCTTTCCAAGTTTTCTCCTGCCTTCAGCATTTCTTCCAATATTTTTAGAAAAAAGCTGTGACAGTTTCTCCCACACATTAAAGAAAAAATATATTTAAAGCAAGCTTTGTCATCTAAAACCAGAGTTTTGAAATGAAATCAACGGCTTATTCATATCTTACCTTTCACCTTACCTTTTAAAATTAGGATCTAAATTTATCAGCAAAATTTCAAAGCCACTCTTTTTTCCCTTTGTTCCTCTATGTCATGTTTCACTCTATCTACCGGGATGACAGCAGTATTTACATTGTTCTGTAAGCCCTGGTTGGGGCTGAGTTTGAACTTTAACTTACATTTTATGCAAGACCTAACCTTGACTATGGCTGGATAGGAGCATCCCAGGTCTTGAAATACTTTGAAGACCTTAAAAGCTGCTTGTGAAACAGCTCATCTTACCAAGTTTTCTTTGCAGTCTGAATGAGACACAGCTCATGGGCAACTTAGGAGCACACTCTTAGCATCTTCAGCACCTGAATGGCACCACTGTGCTGGTACTTGGACTTGCTCTTAGGAAGGATTACTCCATATCCTGGCTCCAGGTCCTTTGCAGAGTGATGCTGCTGGCCTTTCAGCTGAGAGTAGTACCTGCACTTCAATGGGAGTATAATATCTAGTACCTAAAATATTCTTTGTCTTGCAGAAAATTTTGTCATTGTACCCGGCTTTAGGCTTAAATCAGGATTTAAGGGCTTGGCAGGATGTTAATATCAATTCACGCTCTATACAATCAATGGGAGAGAAAGAGATTCTTCCAGAGGTCAGTGAAGAGTGACTCTCTCCCTCCTTGGACAAGGTTAACTACACATTTAGGAGAAGGTTCACTGGAAGGGAATCCTGCTGCATATTGGAGCCCCGGGCCTGTTTGAGAGAAGATGAAATCTTCTCCAAAAGCCTCCAAAATCTATTGCCCAAGTATTTTGGAAGCTGATCTGGGTAGGTCTGTGGGCAAAAGCTTCTACAGGCAATCTTTGTACCCTGAAGTCAGACTCAGGCCTCCTTGGCACAAATTAATCAGCGTGCTGAAGCTTGCCTTAACCTGCATGGCATGTGTCTGCAGGGCAGGTCAGATGAATATTAAAGGGCATGTTCAGACTTACTTTAGGGCTGCTTTGCTTCATTAGAATGACCAAAAAGAACTTGAAGCAAGCCCCAGGCATTTTGTACTGTAGATTCTTCCCTTGGGTATACTGTGGTATTTCCTTCAAGAAATGGACAATTTGTTATTCTAAAGCTATTTTAGAGCATATAATAATTTGAATAGACTGTCGTAAGGTACTGTGACCAAAGCAGAGGTTAGAGTTCCCATTACGCTAGTATTTTACTAAAGATAAAACTGCTCAGAAAAGAGGGCAGCAGGCATACGTTTTGGTGGAAGTGTACTTTTGAAGCCATGCTGAGATCTTACAGAGTTTGTGGTTAAACTAAATATGATCATTCTGATTTTTTAACCAGAGCTACAGTCGTCACCATAGTAACTTTGCCAATAGTAGTAAGCTGAATATAATACTAAGACAATCCATTGTCTTACTATCTATCTAAAAAATCTCAGTTCTGATCACTTACAAGTTCAGGTACAATTGGTACAGCTTATGCCAGCAGTTAACTGAAGATGTTTTCAAAAGCAAAATATATTTTTAAAATATTAGGTTTCACTGAAAGAATTAATTGTACTTCTGCATTTTCTGCAACACTTAAATCCTGAAGAAATTCAACTCAAAGACTAAATACTACTTCTAAAACTGACACTTAATGAAGGAGAGAATAATATCAATGCTGTCTAGGGAGAGCAACCCACTGTTACCTCATCTTTTATGATCATGCAGCTTTCGAAGTGAATACTACAATGCATACAGTGAATATATCATTATAAAGACCAAAGTCACCATTACCATAGACTAGTCATCCAAGCCTGCCAAAGAAAAATTAGACATCAATCCTAGCTACAATCAAGCATAGTGAAATGGACCTTCATGGAAGATATCTTGCACAGTATTCTTTTTTTTGGGAGGAAAGATCAGATAAGAGCCCAAAGTCCTAAGTCTAAGGAGACTGAAATCAATCATTTAAGAACAAACACTTCCAAAAAAGCAGGAGACCTAGCCTGAATGCAGCAGTATTCCCCCACTTCTGCACATGCAGTAATTAAAAAATAATCTCCAGGTAACCATGACATCTGTGCAGGCAGGTTAGAGGGAATATCTGCACAGCATGGTGGAGTGGGTTCAGCAATACCCAGCGCCTGCTGGCTCAGGTAGCTCAGATGCAATATGGTAGTGCTGCTGCGGTGGTTACCTTTCTCCAAGCTGCCTTGCTCAGACTTAATTCGACTATGTACGTGGCAATGGACCATGCCGAAGTTGCTACAGAGAGCAGACAAGCCAATTGTTATACTTGATACTTTTCAGGTTTTATCCAATGCCTGGCATACTTCAGGAGCTACTTGGAGGATCACTTTTTAATAAACCACTTAACAACTTCCAGAATATAACAATTTCCAGGAACTAAGACCCAGGAATCTCTAGTACATTATTATCCACAGACAGCAAACAAAGGAACAGTTAGATATATTACAAATGTGCCCATGAATGTGAATTTTAGCAACAGTTATAATCCTGCATTAAAGGTTGGCCCCAGAGCCCTCTGAGAACTGTTGCAGTGTCTACAAGGGCTAATTTGCATGGGCTTTTTAGATGTAATTAAGTCACAGGTACTGACAGCAAAGAATCAGCCCAGTGAAAGTGCTTTGCCAGAGCACGTATGATGCTTATTCCAGCAAGTTCAGGGAACATGTTGTGCTTCCAATGTTCTGGTTTCAGAAAGGAGCATACAATTAATCGGAAGGCAGTGTTTTGCCAGGAAATATAAATAAATAAATAAATAAACCAAGGAAACAATCCCCTCCCAAATCAAAACAAAAATCTTCTCATTTGTTGAAGCTACGGTTGTGTTGAGCTCACTGGTTATTCTTAAAAATTCTCTCATCTCTGTCCTCAGCAGGATGCTTCAAAAGCTCCTTCATGGACTGTCAATGGTTGAGGCGGATCTGGGTTATCTACTCCAAAACATTTTTAGCTATCTAAGTCTATGTTTTGGGGGAAAGAGTTTCAGATAAGCATTGAGGAGTTTGGAGGTTTGTCCGCCAATATGCGGTTGAACATCCTTCTTTTACTTGCAGGTGAGGGTGGTCAATCACTGGCTTCTCTGGAGCAGGAAGGCCTGTCCTCCAGCATTTTCAGAAGCAACCATTTTAATTCTGTAATTGAGGCAATGGAGAGCGTCTTTCCCTCTTCTCTCAGTCCCCCTCCTATGATGTGGGATGGTATGGCACAGCTACCTCCCACCCCAGCTCGGGCTGGAATGGCAAGGGAAGCTCTACGAGTCCTGCCTTTTCAAGGAATGGGATTGTGTCAGGAACACTTTATTCTCATTGTCTGGGGAGGGCTTGGGCATGTTTCCCAGTTAATCTGCCTTTTCCATGGCATGAGTCTGACGTCTGCATCTTGCTGCCACATATCTTCTGTACTTCAGTGCATATCACAGTTCTCGTTTCTTCCCCCATCTCCTCCTTTATCCCCTCCTAAATCTTATTACTCCCAATGAGTCTCATAGGTTATGTTACTTAGGCCCCTCTACCTCTCTTTATGCTACTCATCCATCACTTGGGGATATGATGGAGATGGGGCCTGTCTAGAATGACTCTATACAGTACATTAAATCCTTGCAATGTTCAATGTTGGTGGCCATTTGGGATCTCGTTGTATACCAGCTGCTCTGCACTTGGCACTGAGGCCCTGCAGCAGGGAAGGCAGGAAGAGAGGTGGCCTCAGGCCTCCCATCTGTTCTCCAGAATAATCCACTATTCATGGGAGATGAACCATCCAAAATAGATAAATCTACTAACCCATAACCCCAACTCAGTTTGCTCATTGGGATTTTGAAAACAGTGCTGGATTTTAAGAATTTGAATTACTCAGAGTCAAAACAAGGCAGAAGTGTCTCACTTCAAAAGGAAGACCACAAAATTTTCCAGATTTTAGTTGAATTTACTTGCAGCTGGGGGATTTCACAGATCCAGGAGAATAAATTCTGAGAAACAGCTCAGAATCTTTCCTCCTGCAATTACTGACAAGGAAAATTTGGATACCTATGACTATTAACCACAAATCATTGCAACACTAGTGTTTGATCATTCTGGCATTCTCCATCCAAGGGACAAATATGCTCAATGATTATGACTAATACAAATTCTTTGACACTCTGCCTTTGTGAACCCCTTTAAAATTACTGAAGCACTTAGTGAAAACCATGAAAATCAATTAATACTGGAAATAATTATCATAATAGCAAGTTGAGGTAGATGAATCGGTGATTGTAATGAGGTACTGGGCAGAAGTATGCCCTTCTCTTAGAGGTAGGTAGTACATCTCTGCTTTTATTTAAAATAGATAATTGCATACTGAATTTGCTACTGATTTTCTGTGGTGGTACCAGGCACCTGATGACTTAATGTGCTTCTTGACATATGATAGAAAACAGGCTAAGGTGTCCACTGAAATAGGAGATTTGGACATGGATGGAGGAGGCCAAAAAAGGAAAAAATATATATTTCTATAATAATTATATATATAATTATTTTACAAATTTTTAATATATATATATTTACATATATTCATAAATATATAATTTATATATATATATATTGCTGTCAATACCAAACAGTTGCAAGGGAAAAGGATCCAGGAAGAAGTGGATGTAACAGCAAAAATACTAACCCCTTTACTCTTGCAACAAGCCTGGATACAGGGGTAATGGCCAGGACTACCAGGATTTGCTCTGTCTGCTGGCATTAGTTTAACATCACTGTAGTTTCTTTCTGGATTAAATGGCAAATAGCGTATGGTTTTAAAATAAGCCAATATTTAAGAAACCATAAGAACAGCAATGACTCATCACTTCATTCTGACAAGCCTTATCTTCCTTGTGCAGAATTTAAGCGTGCACACCTTGCGGTGAAAGGCTGCACGTTTAACCTTCCTTCCCTTGCAGGGAGATAAATCGATGATGCAGAAACTGTGATGAATGGCACTGACAGAGTTTGGTTCATTTTCAGACAACAGGCTAATCAAAATGAGCATTAAACTGAACAGCATAGGTTTTCTATGTTTTAGTAGGAACTGGATCTGTTTTGGGGAGAATACATTTATTTTTTCCAGTGAGCAAAGCAGAAAAGCAATCTTAACAAAAACCTCACTAGAAGTTTCTGAGGCCCTAACTTTGTTTAGAAAACCACGTGTCACATTTCGGCTTTCATAGCCGAAATGAGGGTCATAATGAGGGTCAAGTTGTACTTCCAGATCTTTTGTTATGTAAAACTGAGCTAATTTCTCCATTTATTTATTAGATTTTTATGGAAAAAGATGTCACTTCTCATTTTGCACAAAGTATAGCCAACACTCCTCAAAAAAGAGGACAAGGAAATACATAAAGCCTGATGCTGTTTATGTTTTTATTGTTTATGTTTTTAATATTCCAATTCCACATCTGGAGTATTGTGTCCAGTTCTGGGCTCCACAGTACAAGAGGGATGTGGAGCTGCTGGAGAGAGCCCAGTGCAGGGCCACAAGGATGATCAGGGGCCTGGAACATCTGCCCTATGAGGAGAGGCTGAGGGAGCTGGGCCTGTTCAGCCTGGAGAAGAGAAGGCTGAGAGGGGATCTAATCAGTGTCTATAAGTACCTCAAGGGAGGCAGTGAGGAGGATGGTGCTGGTCTCTTTTCAGTGGTGGCCACTGACAGAACTAGAGGTAATGGCCACAAACTGAAGCATGAAAAGTTCCACATGAACTTAAGGAAAAATTTCTTAACAGTGAGGGTGACAGAGCACTGGAACAGGCTGCCCAGAGAGGTTGTGGAGTCTCCTTCTCTGGAGATCTTCCAAACCCGCTTGGACGCAGTCCTGTGCCACGTGCTCTAGGTGACCCTGCGTGTGCAGGGGGGTTGGACTAGATGATCTCTGGAGGTCCCTTCCAACCTTAAGCATTCTATGATTCTATGATTCTAATATTACCTTATTCTTAGGTAAGTATCTTAGTGATAATCCAATATAGGTGTATGGGAGAAGTGCTCGTGCTAGTTCAGCAATGTCTACTACAAGAAAAACCTGGATCTCTATTTAATCCAACATAGTAAGAACTAACATATCATTGGCTGTTAACTATTTAATTCTGTGTGGTGCCTGTGATGGTAGATATTACAGAGCTTGCTCAATCAGAATGTTTTTTTTCCTTTTAATCAACCATTACTATACATCCCTACCTTTCACAAAGAGGTGTCTTCCCACCCAGAATTCACAGCTGAGTACTATATTACACTACATTTTATTTTTAATAATGTACAAATAATTTCCTTAGTATCTCACCAACAAGCCTTAGTGCCTTGTCTGTATAGTGCTGTTTAAAATAACAGTCTATCATTATCAAAAGTAGATCCATTTTTGACACTAAATTGCAAGTTCAGTGGATGCCTAGTATATGGTAACAAATGAGTATAGAGCGGGCAAGAGACATTCATGTTCAAACTGCCATTCTTACCTATGTTTCTAGTAGAAGTTAGGATGAAGGACCAGAAGCCTGCAGGGCATACTTAATTTGTATTAAATAAATCAAATACAGATGTCCTTAATTTCTGCATCTTTGGCACAATCTCTGCATCCTGCTTTATTCCCAGCTGTCATCTACACCTTGAAACTACTATCCAATATCAGTGTAGCAGGAGCACAATTATTTACTACATGTAAAGGAAAAAGCTTGTGCCGTAAGACAGTGCTATACTCGCTATCCCTCCTCCTCAGTGAGGCCTGAGCACTAATGGCAGCTCTTTAGAAGTAGAGCCCACCAGGTCCAGTCTTCTCCTGTAGCTTGTGTGGACAGCACTCTGCAGCTGACATTTAAGTAGATGTGAAGAAAGGAAGAGCCATAGAAAAAGGTCCAACACGTAGCAAGTCATCCTAATGTCCACAGCCTCTGTAGCTTTCGTATCACAAAGGCACACGACAGAGTTGCCACATGAACACTTCCGAGCTATAGCAGGGCAAGATGGATTTTGACTGCAAGTGGGCAGAATTAATAATAGACCATAAATTCCCCATCAAAGTCAATTGTACTTCTTCCCTTTTCTGATATGAATTTTGTATTTCCTTTCCATTCCTTTTGCTTGCTAAAAGCTTATACAGACAGTAGGGGAGATGCAATAAGGACTGATAGATTTAAGAGTCAGAGAGACCTTTCAAGTTACTTTGCATTTTTGTCATGATAAAACTATACAAAATACACTACCAGATCGATATATTATTCACAGAGGTATGAAATTTTCTACAACAAGGTTTACTTATAAGCAGACCAAGTAATATGCCCCATTTTTCACAGTAGGCTATAGTAATGGTACATGTTAATGAAGAGTTTTTATGTCATGTATAATGCCGCAAGCTGTGTCATACTGTGGAAAGTGATTTACCAACTCACCATACAGACAAAAGGCTGTACATTTTAATTTTCTCCCCACTGAGAAAACCCCCATTAAATTATCATCCTTCAAGGCTCCTGCTAGACATGCACAGTGCACACAATCATCAAAGATTATGGTATAAAAGCAGACAGAAAAAAGTATTTACAAGGAAAATAGTATTCACGGAAACAATAAAAGGCAAAATACAGTCTGCACTCATGGATCTTTTGACTATCCCCATGGTTTCATGTTCCAGATGCTTCCAAATAAATGATCCTGTTAATCACCAATTTATGTTGATTGCACAGACTGTCTTTGGAAGTCTGAGTAATGACCCTAATCAATACAGCTGATCCAGCTCTTCTCTCATATTTCTTTCCAGCTGTGAAAAATGATGGAATGGAATGGAATACTGGATACATTTACTAAAGCAACTACTATGTCTGAGTGTATTGCGTTTTAAAATAAATGAGCAATTTGCTATTACTTTAAAATGTACATTTGGTTACTATTTTGTATTCACTTGTATCAGGAAACACATGCAGAAGCAGATGTATCTCTCCTCAGATTTGTTATTTTTCTCTCTTGCGGTAATGTGATTTTAATATAAAATGAAACTTAAAAAAAGATATTAAAGTGAGGAATCTTGAAGCTGAGCAGCTCATCTTGGTCATATACACTTGGATCCAATATTTCCCACCTTCTCTCTATCAGCAGCCTTTAACCTTGTACTACAAGGCAGCGCAGTAGCCCTTAACCCTTGACTAAATTATTCTGCTGAAAAGCTCTTCCTGTGCTTGTCGTGGGTATATTAGCCTTCCTATTTCAGACCCACGGAGCACCAGCACAGCAACAGTATTCTGGTGATAACAAAGTTTTTATAGGCACAATGCAGTAAAGTGTGCATTTACTGGGGTCACACAAGATGATTTATTTTTCTTTTGTACTCTTTTAATATCAGATTCATATTTCCAATGTATTGTCTTCCCGTCAAAATTTCCTCCACGTCAAGTACCTGGCAACAAGAGTCTCTATTTGAGGGAGCTCCTCAGCAAATAGTTCTTCAGAATTCTGTATTGATGCTTTCTTACTGTCATACTTTGCACAAACTCTTTCATATATAACTTGGGCTCATATGCACATGGAATGTGCTCTGAAATGCCTGTGTTAATGTCCTAATGAAGGTTAAAAAATTAGAGCTAACCTCAATCACTGAAAAAGATTACTTGGCCATCAGTGCCACCTGTGATATATTATCACATACTTTCTCTGTTAAGCATTCATTCCAGCTTGCAGGCCATTTGGCAGTGCTATCATATGAGTCATTTTATCTTTTGTTGGTAAGAAATATATATGAGTGTTATACTACAACATTAAGTTATATGACTTTTGCTGTGGTACATTTTATATCAGAGCTTGTCTTTAAAGTTGCACATATATTCCCCCTGGAGGCAGAATAAAGCAATCTTTCCAAACTATATTTGAACCCTGAAGGCACAAAAGTGTGTATCCATCCTTGTGTGCTTGTACCACCTGCATATTTGCTTGTGCAAAAGATCTGAGTTGGAACATTTGTGGCCTAGTTTTCACCTGAACACTTGAGCTTCTGTTCCCCCCTCCCCCTCCCCCACAGATACCTAGAACTGGATTGGCAAGGTGGCAACTGCCTTATATTTGTTAAATGATATTGACTAATGAGAGGAATATGCATTACATAATTCTACATATATATATTGAGATCCTGAAGTTAAGTTATAAATTACTCTGGCCACAGTTTGCTATTTAGGACAACACTGAACAAAATTTACTTTAGGGGGTGGCTGCCAGGAGCAAGCACCAGCAGGACCAAACATTTCACTGTCTGCTTACTGCCTGTTGCAGGGTGTCCTACTGACTGTCCTACTGACTCCCACATTGAGTAGGTTGGGATTCTCAAGCAAACTGCAGGTTATTTCTGCTGACTCATGGGGACTGGTGGGAGTCACTGGACTCTAGATTTTATTTTGATGATTTGAAATACAAGAAAAACATCATAGACCGAAGTCCTGTGTAATTATTTGAAGTGTAAGTAGAAGTTTTACATGATACATAAATCACAAGACTCTGTGGGTGTGCATATGTCTATATATATGCATTTATATGTATGTACATTTAGGAGTGCTCATATTTTCCAGTTTTGTTGTGCATCGCAGTTCTTAAAATAAAAGACCCCTGACTCAAGAAGATGGAACTAAAAGAACTCCTGAATATGGCAGAAGTTGTGAGCAACATATGCAAGCATGAATGCAAAACTTTGAGAGTTTTAGAATTTGAAGATTAGTTGAAAAACATTCCAACACTTTTGAAAATTGAGCAAAGTAGTATTTTAATACAATGAAGCCTAAGACATAATTTAATGTACATCTCAAACTGCAACCATGAGCACTTTAAAGCATGCTGTTTAAACCATGTTAGCTGACATGTTTTTAAGGTTATAGCCTCTCTCTGGTGATAAGTCCTAAATGTTTGACACTGTCTTATTGATTCTTAACCTTTGACTTTAACGAGTAGAGAGTGTCTTGGGGGACATAGGTGTCTGCATCAAGCAAGTTTTTGGGTAAAGAGAAATCTTCAGATACCTTAGGAGGACTACTATGACAAATTCAGAACCTCAAAATGAAATTATTGTGTATCTCTAGGACATAACAAAATTCCTGAAGTAGTGTAATGGGAAATTAAGAGGATAAAGCATTTTCTGTGAACTCTTTCAGAAACAAAACAAAACAAAAAAAAACTACAACTGCAAACACTTAGGACTGCATGAGTCAGATGGTAGGTTTTTATAAGGCACAGAATACAGGAAATGACTGCACTTTTAGCAGCAAAATGTTTCCAGCGTGGATATAGCTATATCAACAAAAGTATATTTGTCCTGGGAATCTAATGAGGTACAACGCACTGCCAAACATGATCCTATACTTGAACAAAGTAAAGCAGTAAAACTTTTGCTAGTATTACTGCATCTCTGTTTGGCAGAGCTAGAGGTCAAGAGCCACAACTCTTCTCAACTCTGACTTAGATGGTCTGGCAGAGGTCTTTCTGGGTCCAATCCATCTGTTCTGCTCTAGATAATTGCTTTAGGATGAAATGACTAATGAGCTGGAAGTGCCTGCTTCTTGACAATGACTAAGACGTATCCTCACTTGATTAATTTGGACATGGATCACTGCAAGATACCAGCTATATTTATTCCAGGGTATTTTCACCCACATTTTTGGAAGTCATCACGCTCCACCTTTACAGAATTAACTTACAGACTGAAAGATTTGTTTAGAATCATAGAATGTTTAAGGTTGGAAGGGACCTCTAAGCATTCTATGATTCTAAACAAATCTTTTAGATTCTAAACAAATCTTTTAGTTTACTGAATAACAGGATCAGTGAAGGTTCCCCATGCATACATACATGCATTTTACAAACATTAACGAACACTTAAGCAGACTTATCTCATACAAGAGAAAGATTTTTCCAGAGCTAGTAACACCCAGGAGACAGCTTAGCTAGCCAATTTATTTAAGCATTGTAGATACAAAGCTTTTCCAGCCAAGGCTGACACCCTTAGGCATGTTACTTCCTTTAACTGAAGAAGGAAAAACACAAGATTATGCCTGTAGCAGTTTTCCAGAACAGCTGAGTACACCTCTCTGGGTGTTGCAGAGCTGCAGGAAGCTTGGAATTTGGGATTTTGATTTTTTTTTTTCCCTCAGTCTGTAAATTGGAATGATGACACAGTTTCCTGTCATCTCCATCCATGTCCACATTCCCCTTTAGAGTCCCCACCATTTGGACATAGTATCATGCTCCCTATACTTCTCCATGTGGTCTCAATCGAAGTTGGAGAAAAAATGTGATGTGTTTCATGCTGTTGTCTACTAGGTTACGGAGTAGGCCGTAGCAGGACAGGGTAGCCTGTGATCTTTTCGCTGGAACAGGGAACCTGAAATGTTCTGAGAAGCTTTGGGCACATTTCTTAGTCAGATCGGAAGAGAAATTTTCAATGTGACCCTGCTCTGTCACGTGGAAAACTTAAGAACATCCCCTGGACCCCGGTCTCCGATGCAGACCCAGCATTGCTTGTTTCTCACCATTAGAGTTGTGAGGAAACCCCAGTTCGGAACCACAAGGACAGGGCATATATATATATATATATATATATGGGTGTATATATATGTGTATATATATATATATATACAAGAACATATATATCTCACAAGTCAGAAGTCAGGTAGTGGTAGGGACTGTGACTTAACTAAGAAAAATATGATTTGATGGATCACTTGCAAGCAGTATGACTCTCTTGTAAAGAGCCTAACTGCTATACCAATTGCCTTTGTATGAATCACAACTACTTATGCTCAGAAAGAACTGTTACATAAGCACTGATCATGTGCAAGCATAAGCACATGTACTCAAAGAGAAGGCAAGTTTTATATTTTGCAAACCCAAGAATTAACCAAACTGCTACAGAACAGGCCAGAAAAAAGGAAAACAAAGGAAAAAAAATAAAAAAGAAGACACTGATTTAAGAAGTTTGTTAACCTCTCATTTTTTTTCCCCTTGTGTTTAGTCTGGCCATATACAAAGAAAGTCCATGACAAATACTCAAGATGAACAGACTCTACACTTGTTTTTGCCTCTTTAGTTTGCTTTGCAGAATCTCAGCATTCATTATTTTTTTAAAAAGGTAAAACTTCAACAATTTCAGTTGTTAAAACTCCTTACAATAGAAGGCAAATGCAATGCTATACAATGCATATACAGTGAGACACAAGCCCAAGTGCTAATATTGGCCTTACTCAGCGGTTCTGGATGTAAATCAGAAAGGTCTATCAGGATCCACGACAGAAAGAAAAATTCTTCTTCCACCCATTCTTCTGTGACAAATATCACACTGGATTTGGGGAATACTCACATGTTTTCCTACTCTGATCAACAGAGCTAAGAAAGGCTAGAAGGGAGGAGTGATATATTTGAAATCTGTGTCATCAGGCCTCACGGACCCCATGAAAGGGTCCTGGCTGTCATAGCTTAGGAAAGTGACCGGATTTAATATAACCTTAATTCTCATACAACATTTGAAAGTGAGGTTTTTGCTGTTCACGGGTGAATGAAAGATTACAGCATACTTGGATTCATTTAAATGCCTTTGTCAGGATCTGGTGGGACTACAGCAAGAAATCTCTCTGGGCATAAAACCTTTAGTCTCATAAACTTCAGCTAGCATGGACTGTCTTCCTAGGAATGGGTGCTACTCTGAGCTCGTTTAACCCTACAGATACAAGGCTGCAGGTACAGAGTCACATGAGATATTTCATTGCCTAGTTCCAGGTTCTTAGAAATTTTACTATAGTCTGAATGTTAATCCTTCTCCTCGATATCTGCCCAAAATAGTTTAAACTGTCACCTCCAGATTGTCACCTAACTGTGGACTATGCATTTGCAAATTGAACGGCTGCTAGTGGAACCCATTAAGTACTACAGAGATGGTCAGTGGAACTTTTATTAACAGAAAAGAAGATTAAATTTTAAGGATATTGTTCATTCTCATCAAGGTTTGTCTTCAAAAACACAGTCACCTCTCCCTGCCACACACTGTATCTCCAAGCACAGAATGTGGCCTTTTCATCTACAAGAGAAGTTTAGGAAGCACAGGTCTACAGCAAAAGCGGATCTCATCTGTGCTGGAGAAAAGTATCTTCCACACATCTTTCCTGAACCAGTGAATGAGTCAATGGAAGATTTACATAAGCTACAAATATCTATATTACATACTCTAAATTCAAGGCATATCTCTTTGATCTTACTTTACACAATGTTAGCATTCAGAAGAACATTTATAATTATTTGTATAATCAGTATACCTGAACAAAACCTTCCTGTCCTATTTCCTCTAAAAAAAACAAGGGAAACGAATCACCTCTGAATTTTTGTCTACTAATATCTAGAAACATGGAAGAGTCTAAAAAGAACAGATTGTTGAGTAAAGACAAAGCCACGAGCAAAGCTTAGAACTGACTACCTTTACTAGCCAGAAAGGGTCATATTTAATAGCCTTCCTATAAGGAATCTATATAACCACACCGTCCACCTCACTGCCTGCCCACATCTGATAACTTTTCAGTGCATTTGCCAGTCTCAAAGACATTAAGTTTTTACAACAGACCATGATCTGCAGACTGAACGAAGTCCTTGATGTTTGCCTCCTGCAGCTGAGAGGCTATGTGGCTTTCCTGGTCAAGATCCAGTGGCCAATTTTGCATGCATACTTCATAACAATAAATGTGTGAATTAGCTTTACAAAGTGTTGCAGCTTCCCAAGCAAATGGTCATATATGGACATATAAAGACTAAGTAGTATGTAGGCAGGGATGTAAATACAGAGAGGAAGAAAAAACTGAGAGGAAGAAAGAGGTATGGACAGGAGAGAGATGAGATGACAGTATGAGCCACAGTAGGAGAAAAAAAAAAAAAAAAGGATTTCTTAATTTATCTGCTCACAAAGCTATCTATCTATGCATATGATCTATGCATATGTAGCTATGCATCCAACCCAACACCAATCTGAAGCACAGATGTGGGAGGTTTGGAAGGAAATACAGAATAGACTCAAATGTAACTAAACTGCTGTCCTCTACTCTCCAGGGCAAGAGAGCACACGGAAGGGCTCCAGAGGAAAGTGGCTTGGCCTGTCCAACAGAACAAGGACAATGTGGACATTGTTTTCCATTGAAATCCCATGACTTCCAGGTGAACTCCAGTCCTCCATACAAAAGTAAGGAAAAAAATGTAAGCAGCAGCATTTAAATCTATGCTGTTCTTTCTGATTCTTCAAAACAGTGCGAAGCAGATCAATCATTTGGTAAACAAATTTAAACTTCTACCCTCTGGACAGCTGGCAGGGGAAGGACTGGGAGGCTGAGAAAGAAATAATGAATTATCTGAAACCAGTCCAGTAATGTAAAGTGGGGTGTGCATGAACAGATGCTGATGGGTAATCCAATAACCTTTCTAAAATTTTGGCAAATAATCTCTGAATATTGAAGTGCCACACTATCCTTAATCAGTTTAGAGGAGGAAGATAAATGAAATAAAACACAGATCACAGAAAGTGACACAAAAGGTGCTATTAACCAGTTGTAAACATGCATATCTCTGTATCATGCATAAGTGAACGAGCAGTTCTGTGTGCAGAAAACAAACAAATAAATATCCCTAATCTTACTAAAACCCACACAAAATATGCTGTATTTTAAAATGTAATATAATTGAAAATTTAGGAAACTTCCCCTCCCTCTTCTTAATTTTGCCTTGCAGGTTTCCCTAATTTTTCTGAATAACATTAGAAAACCCTCATTGGATTCTAAAAAATGGCTGCTTAAACAGAAATCTGATGAATAATCAGTATTTAAACAAAAGAATTATCTAAAGGCAACACACTCCTACCAAAGGTATAAATCTTCAAAATGCAGATTGCTGATTTACTTCCCATTTACTCATGCAGATCAAAACTAAATATTAAAAATCGAGATAAATTAAGAGCATGCTCCCAGTTTGGGTGAAAAGGACTTGAATATAAACAACTCACCTGAAAAGAAGAGATATATGACAGGGAGGTAGCTGCTATATTACACACCAAAAAGGAGTTGGGCCTACAGCATATATGAGCAATACGCACAAAGCCATCTTTGGCTGTTTTCAGAGGAGAGGCAGGGGTGCTGCAGGAAGATACCACAGAATCCTTATATGGAAGGAAGACAGTGTGGAGCAGCATGCAAAGCAGGAGGAATTAAATGTGCTGATTAAATGAGCAGCTTGCTTTTTGTACCTCAGTTAAGTTCAAAGCTTTCTGTCCAACCACTTTAAGCATACCTAGCAATCAAAAGAAAAAAAAAAAAGACTTGGTTATAAAACCCTCATGTGGGGAAGGAGTAGCTAACATAAAACTGATCTCTTTACCTCTTTATTTGCTTCTGACTCTCACCTTTGTGCTTGAAAAGGACAGCACAATACTTTTAATGCAGGTATAACTGCTAGATGCTGGGCAAGGGGGAGACCCTCAACTCTGCAGCTGTAGCGAGAAGCTGAGGACGTGCTTCTCTATCCTGAAGGTGGAAAGAGGGGGTCAAAGAGGACTCCCCAAAATGACACCTATGCGTGCTGCAAGCTCATTGCCTGTGTGCAAATGGAGCCAAACAGTCAATGCTGCTTCCTCTGCTAAGTGTCTGCATCTAAGGAGCAGGACGGCTGGGCTGGTCATAACTGAGTCCTACTGCACATCCCCGACGGGGTGGAGGTGGCACCGAGGACTCGCTGCAGAGAACGAAGCTCTCCTTCCCATAGCGACGGCAAAGGAGGTGCAAGCACCCCAGATTGTGACTCTTCAATCTGAGAATGAGGGCAAGAAGAAACAAACATTTTAACTTGTAGTCTGAAATGCTGATACATGAATTACTGGCATATTCTAGGCTGTCCTCAGGTTCCCCTTTCTTTCTTTTTGTTTTCTTTCTTTTTCTTTTTTTTTTTCTTTTTTTGAACTGTTTTGTAGTACAGCCCTTTAAAAATGATGACAGGATTTTCAGAGAAAGGAGAAAGGACATGCAACATTTGGAGTCAAACTGTCCTGAGCATTGAATCTAGATGCTGAATTCTGTGAAATTAGGATGGTTGTTGAAGTCCCTCACTATGGATTTAGGAGATGAGCAATTTAGAACAGATCTAGAATGATTATGGCTATCCTCTTCTTGACCTTTCACAAAAATAAAATGGATGTAAACATTAAACTGTCCTTCTTTCTGCACTCTAGGACTCTAATGGTCAGTGCTTTCTACAGGTCTCTACCATAGTGTGTAGTACATGGATGACATCAAAGGGTGATCTTGATGTGATTCTTGATTTACGCTTTCACTAACAACAAAATAAATGGAATAATTTTTTTTCTTCTTCTCTGAAATCCCAAATTCCTGCTTCTTATTGGAATGCTTCTTTGTAAAATGCTTCATGCTTCTCCTGTTTCACCATACTAACCAAACCTCTCCTTTGCCTCATTGATAACTCCAAGCTTGAAGCCTCATCTGTCACATTTTTCTAACATCCACACATTCTCCCAAGTGGTCCTTTGTTAAAACAGCATGATGATATCCTCCTGTGAACCTCTCCTGAAGAACAACCTGTGTAGTGATGGTTCTGTGTAATGAGTAGGCAGCTGGAGTGCTGTAGTTAGCACAATAAATCTCACAGTTTCATGGGTATCCTGAGTTTATCTATCACCTGAGTTGCCATATATCCTTATTTCTTATGTCTCTGCTCATGTTTTATTCTTTTTTTTTTCATAAGCGATTTTTTTAATATACTCATATACAATGATTAGTATGTCACATCCTCCCTCCAAATCAAGACAATAACAGAGAGTTCTGCAAACACTAAGGAAAAGTCCAAGAACTAGAACAGACTGTGGGCTACAGCAAGTAACATGGCCTTACCATATTGGTTTGTAGAAGCCTTGGTGCAGGGAAGGAATGCAGCGAAGAAAAGAAACCAGAAACCAAAATAGATGAAGGAGGAAGACTTGAGAGCACTATGAACTGTGCACACATGAAGACCTCAGGTTACTGTTTACTTCTACTATGCAGGAAAACAGGGCACTGTGTGCCCATTTGTAAATTAAAAAACATTGTATTATGCCTGAATAATAGAATCAATTTCTCTGACTCATAGAAATAACTGTGCTAAAGGCTGAATATGAGCTAACTGCTTGGGCTAAGGGAACATTGGCAACAAAACTAAAAGAGCACTGCATTTATATAAAAAGCTACTACTAGTTATTCTTATAATGACACAATGAATACGGCATTTTACAGGTATCATGAAATACTACATTCTTCATAGCCTTCTGAGGCTTTGGTAATAAAATAAAATATAATATAAACTCCTCCTGATGGTTTCTGTACTTTAAAGGAGATGTATACCACTACACAGTGAAAGAGAATAAAATTTGTTCTGTAATAAGTTACAAAGGGAAAATTGTACTTAGCTCAAGTACTCTTTGAAGAAACATTTTCTCTAAATCTCAAGAATCATTTTTGTCATGGTTGTGAACCAGATATTTGACATGATTTATTTGGACTGTTTAAGAATATTTGAAACTTTTTTTTAAGAAGAAAAAAATGACAGCTTTGACACCTGAACCATGAAGAAACTAGCTGTGGTCGATGCCGGTTCATAGAATCATAGAATGCTTAAGGTTGGAAGGGACCTCTAGAGGTCATCTAGTCCAACCCGCCTGTTCCTTCACTTAGAATCATAGCAAACCAAGCATGATGTCCTTTATATATTTACTTACATGCAATGATTTAGCTTGAAGTGATGATAAAGTTGAACTATGGCTCTGGATTGTGAGCTGGCTGGGATTAAGATCCATGTTTTGTTCTCCTGAGCTACATATACCGGCAATGATACACAGAGAAAGAGGGGTCAGACAGGTGAGGTGGGGAACTAACATCTCAAGCCATTGCATCTATTCACCTGCTAAACACAAACTAAAGTAGGTGATGAACACTTAAATACCATGATAGTTCAGAAACTGGCTAAGAGACAACACAAAGAGGGAAAAAGATCAATATTTAATGCAGTAAAAAAAGGAGCAGCATTGCCTCCAACTTTTCGACAACAGCAAAAATAATTACCTTCTGAAAAACAGGGTAGAATGACAGGGTAAAATAGAGTCAAATGACAGGGTAAAATGACACATGGACATGTAACTTAAGATAGTCAAGATGAAAGATGACTGAAAATTTTTATCTGAAATTAAGGAAACAAAGTGAGTGGACAGAACAATGTCTGGTAAAATTTAGTGTTGCTAAATATAAGACATGCACATTAGAAAGGATAATCTGAACTACTCATCTTCTCTAATGAAGTCTAAATTAATTACAAACACTTAGGAAAAATCTCAAGTGTCATTGCAAGCTACTGAATGAAAACCTGTGTTCCAGGTGCAGTGACAGTTAAATAATCAAGCAAAATGTTGGCTGCATACATAACATAGCAAAATAGAGATTTGAAAAGATGTTATTTCCTGCCCAAGCTGGTTGGCCAAATTTTAGGGCTTTCTAGCAGGGCCTTTTGAGCATTTTGTTTTGTTTTGTTTCCTTTTGCTCGAAAAAGATGGTGGCACTTAGGTCTTCAATAAATTTCTCTTATATACAAAATGTGCACAACACTGAGATCACAATAGAAATTAAATGAATCAGTTATTTTGCTTATACTCCCCAAATACCATAAAACAGCATATTGCCCAATGAATCCCTTGTACCTTCTCTGAGGTGCATATTTCATGTTTTCCTCTGTTTTTCTTTTGTTTTTGACTGCTTCTCAGCCTTTAGACACATTGAATAGGCTCTACCTTATTTTACCTGAGACATTTACACTATAGGTGTTCAAAGCTGATTTACTCAATGCTGACTCCCTCACTGAGCAGAGAAAGGCACTTTTAGGATGGGAGACACAAAACCCATTTTAGATGTCTTTCTTAGGACAAAGTGAATTACATGCTAGAAGCGCCCGCTGTGCTGCTTGGGCTATAAAGTGAGCCTAGAATAATTAGCACACGACAAATGCTGACACCTTCTCAGATGAATGCTGACCTTATAGTTCATCAGCAAATCATGACCCAAGCTCTACCACAGATTAGTTTTTTGCAAGATAGTATGTGTAACATATACTTTAGGTATTGAATTTCAAGATTTAAGCTAGCTTATTCCAAAACAGGAGTTTTGCTGGTTGTTCCATTTGTTCTTGATAATGTATGGCCATTATATCAACAGCATAGTTTCACCGACCATTGTCCTAACAAAACTAGTACTCCAATATGCAATTGAAGCCCACTTAGAAAAAACTGCTGAGTTCTGGTATAAGAATATATAAATAAAAACAGCCGAAAGGTATAAATGAGACATGAGAAACATACTGTATGATAAGGAAATTAGAATTTTTATTTCCTGTGAACAGCTAGTGTCCTATGTTTATTTTCAGTTCAGATGAATGCATATACTTTCAGTGAAAGAAGCATCCATTTTTTTATGCTGCAAAACTGTTCCATGATTTTTAAATTAAAAAAAAAAAAAAGTATCCTGTTCTCTGATAGTGAATTGAATACCTAACTAAACTACAGCTGACTAGCATGTGGATGGAAGCCCATCTTTGGGTTTCAGGAGTCATAGGTACAAGCAAGTTTAGGCCACATGAACACAAGAAGCTGAAAGTCTTTATTCAATTCATTGTAACTGATGGATGGAAATAATAATAAAAAAAATCTTTATTTAATATGCAGCAGATGGAAGCCAATATATTTTTTTCTGAGAAAAGCATACACGAATTTTAAATTTCAGCCTTAGAGAGGAGTACTTAAAAATAGTCTTTTCAGAACTCAGCCTTTTTCACAAAATTAAGTCTATTCTTCATTCTCAACATCTAATTTTTCCCATTAAATCTAATAACGATTGCTATACACAAAGTGGAGATGTCTGCTCTGGTACAGGGCTAAGCAAATCAAGGCCTTCTGGTAAGCATAGATAAAAGAGATGCTTTTAACTCTCACTTAGTCAAGTAGTTTTTATAAAAGAAAAACAACAAAACAAATCGCTCAAGGTGTTAGACTAAAAATAATCATGAGCTAGTGAAAAAGACTTTTTAAAAATCTTTGCATCCATACATAGCAGAAACCTAACATTCTCTGACATGCTAGGAAGGACAGTCTGAGCAACTTGTTTGATAAAAGATCTAGAAGGCAGGAAATTATTTGGTGCCTTTTTCAAGTACCTCACAAGATGGTCAGATAACTGTGGGAAACATAACCTAAAACAAACAGACACCAGTACAGGCTGGGTACCAACCTTCTGCAGAGCAGCTCTGCAGAGAAGGACCTGGGTGTCCTGATGGACAAGTTGACCATGAGGCCCTTGTGGCCAAGAAGGCCAATGGGATCCTGAGGTGCATTAAGAGCGTCTCCAGCAGGTCGAAGGATGTGATCCTGCCCTTCTACTCAGCCTTGGTGAGGCCGCATCTGGAGTATTGTGTCCAGTTCTGGGCTCCACAGTACAAGAGGGATGTGGAGCTGCTGGAGAGAGTCCAGTGCAGGGCCACAAGGATGATCAGGGGCCTGGAACATCTGCCCTATGAGGAGAGGCTGAGGGAGCTGGGCCTGTTCAGCCTGGAGAAGAGAAGGCTGAGAGGAGACCTGATCAGTGTCGGTAAATACCTCAAGGGAGGCAGTGAGGAGGATGGTGCTGGCCTCTTTTCAGTGGTGGCCACCAGCACAACTAGAGGTAATGGCCACAAACTGAAGCATGAAAAGTTCCACATGAACTTAAGGAAAAATTTCTTAACAGTGAGGGTGACAGAGCACTGGAACAGGCTGCCCAGAGAGGTTGTGGAGTCTCCTTCTCTGGAGATCTTCCAAACCCGCTTGGATGCAGTCCTGTGCCACGTGCTCTAGGTGACCCTGCGTGTGCAGGGGGGTTGGACTAGATGATCTCTAGAGGTTCCTTCCAACCTTAAGCATTCTATGATTCTATGGTTCTATGAAACCCTGCAGGCATTTTTTTTTTTTAGTGACAACATCCTTTTAAGAAAGTTACAGCAAATAAAAGGGATAGCAGAAGACAGTCTTTCTGATTTGGTGTTTAGGTAGGTAAACAACAGATGATTTTTTTAAAATTTCTCTACCTATTCACTTTCTAACCATTTGTGAGAATGTTGTCCATTTTAGACATTTAGATATTTCTTTCCAACCTACCTCACACTGGCTTGAATTCAGAATGATTCATAGCAATGAAATCTTTGTCTGCAGTTTTCAAATATAGCAACTGCCCTAGTATAAGATATCTCCCTACTTACGTCATTAGACCATCACACCTATAAAAGTGTTTGCACCACTCCATGTAAGTGCTAGAAAGCTTGATTTGTAAATTGTTTATAGAAGTGAAGTGTTTGTTCACACCTCCCTGTTTTTCACTTTTGACACTCCTGGTGATTCTATTAATTATGCAAAGAAGTAGGGAACACACTTGTGCATAAATAAAACAGATCTTCTGTGGGAGGACTAAGATAATTTAAAATTGGTATTTTGTTGTAACATATGTGGTCTCTTCCCAAATTTATTTCTGTTTACGTTATGGCATTCCTACACAGAGATATTGGGGGAGGTGGAACAGCTAAGTAGGATAAAGAAGAATATACCACCAGCTTCAAATCTGTGATAATAGGTATGTAGAAATCTTCAGACATTTTAGCTGAATTATCTTTTTTAAACCAGAAATGGATGGACATACAGATGACTGCTAAGAAGTGTGTGCAAAATTGATCTGTCAATCCATTTCTGCCCTCCGCAAACCTGTTGTATATCAGTATTATATAATATCCCTTGGCAATAAGCTTTGGAGTCTGTCACGTCAAAGGTTTACCATTATGCCAAGAATTTGTTTACACAGACCTACCAATATGCCTAGTCTCAGGCAAAAAAAAAAAAAAAAAAAAAGTAGTTATATGCATCTAACCTATTCATATGTTTTATAAAGGATGTCTGCTATGATAAAATTAGAAGTTCAATGGACAAGGACATTTTTACAGTAAAGTATGCATATTGGTTCACAAAATGGTAGAGGAGGTACCTCTCCATCCTTCAGTAACAGTTGTTGATTGACCAGTCCTGGTCCCTGCCTGCCAACTGGCTTCTGTGTTTTTGAAAATATGAGTTTGTGCTTTAGGTGGTGAAGCATTGAGACAATCTTTAAATATGTCAGCAGTAAATATACTTTGGAAAAAAAAATCTCTCTGATTCTCTTGAAGAATTTTAAGAAACTTAGTTTCA
This sequence comes from Tinamus guttatus, assembly GCF_059628265.1. NCBI lineage: Eukaryota > Metazoa > Chordata > Aves > Tinamiformes > Tinamidae > Tinamus > Tinamus guttatus. Next base: position 600,576 of record NW_028288707.1, on the reverse strand, counting down.
ACCGCTAGCATGCTGCACAAAAAAGCTATCAATTGCCTCTGAGAAATACAATGTAAGGCAGAGAATAGACAAGTTGATAAAATTCCTGACCATGTGTATCAGGAAAACATCTATAGAATGTCAGTTGCATAAAGAAAGACCGCTCAAAGAGATAATATTTTTTATTAAGCCAAGTGATAGAATTAGGAAGGCAGAAAAGCTTTCAGCCACAGATATCCTTCTTTAGGTCCTCAAGGAAAAGCCTAGAAGCTTTTCTGTTTAGTTCAACTGTATTTCTTGGTCTGATAGAAGCAGATTTATTTCTAGTTAATAGTAACCTGAATTAAAAAAAGATTGTTTTGAAAGTATCTGGCTGACAAAATATTCATCATCTAAACAGAAAAGGAAATTAAAAACGGATCTTGGTGCAATTTAATACCCCAATACTCAAAAAGTAACTACATTTGGATGATTGGTGATAAGCAGAAAGGTTCTCCTGCATGAAACAAAACTACAAGGGCCTATCTGATTTCTTCCCTTCTGGAAGAATCTCATACACAAGTAGGAGATAAAAATATCAAACTTAAAGAGAAAGTA